>NW_027417240.1:0-89553 GCF_009905375.1 Apium graveolens | reverse complement strand
TCCGTCTGTGTCTCATACAACCCAAGGATCTCCCTATACTGGTTCTGCCATCTAATCCTCTCCTCCCTCTTTGCCTGAAAGCGCTGGTAAGTCACGGTATGATGCTCCCGAAGATCAGTGCTGGAACCTCGAGAAGGTAATGGTCCATCCACCACGATCTCATCCATAAACTCTGGCTGAGGAAACTGATAAACTCCCGGAACAGGTGCATAAATAGCTAATGGGGCAGGAAATAAGACAAGCTGCTCCATCGGCGCATACACTGGCGGCTCTGCCTTTGGCTCCATATGTGGCAGCTCTGGAATCTCGACTGGTGGCATAGGAATCTGAGGCTCTAAATCCTCCCAATACGGAAGATCAACCATATCAGGAATATCAAACATCGGAAACTCTAATGGTGGAATATCTGGTATCTCTGGCTTAAAGTATGGAAAATAATCTGCAAAACCTGGTACCTCTGGGGGAAGTGGTATCTCTGGTGTTGGCTCAGGTGGCAATGGAGGTAAGATCTGCTCTGACACTAGGGCTACTACTGGTGCATCCACTAGATCTGTCTCGGTCCTCTCCATAGACGATGATAAAAAAGCCATCTAATATACATAAAAATAATAACACAAAAACAATCAAATCACAATTCCTACACTCATAACTTGTAATCACATAGACAAACAATCCTAACACTCTTACTCTCATCCTATCTCATTTTCCTATCTTATCTTAGCCCTAACGTTCTTGTTTTCAAAGGTCAAACCTAAGCTCTGATACCAACTCTAACACCCTCCAAATCCGGGGTATAGATTTGGGGCATTATTAACAACAATTACCGACTAAACCTGCACAAGCGGAATATAAATATAATAATTACCCCGAACTATCACTACTCAGGATCTTTTAAGGTCTGAGTTTGAAAACAAGAATCACGCACTACACTTTATTACAAACCCAACTAAATAAAACCTGTCTCAAGAATTATCTTTGATACAAAACTTTATTCTATCTACAGTTTCACTACACAACTTTTATTCAAACTACACAAGACTTTTATTCAACCCAACATTACTACTTATCCTGCTACACCTGATCTGGCAATTCAAAGCTCTCTTCGGGAATATGAAGGAACACTCTTGGTATAAGAGGGTCCCGCTGCTTGACTCGCTTCTTGACTATGCGAGTCCTGATGGGTTTCATTCTCTACCTTAACTGTAAAACAATAGGAGTAACAATAAAAAGGGATGAGCCAAAATTGCTCAACAAGCCTGCAAAAATATATATATGGTATAGAAAAAGAGAAATGAGAGAAACAATAAGTTGCTGGTTGTAACAACCATCTGTATCTGTATCGAATAGTAATTTGCCAATGCTGGCGAGTGCCAAATGAACAAGACTGGAAACAAGAACCAACATATGCACTATAACCTGCTGATCAGTCAGAATATAGTGCGGATCTATACCCAACTGCATAGACCCAACCAACATAAGGAGTGCTCAGGCAACTATGGCCTATTAAATAATGGTCTGGGTAAAACCCAGCCCGTATAGTAACTATCCAGTCCAAGGCTTAGCATCCGGAACAATCGGAATGCTATTGATATATCCCAACACCAGGATATACCAGAGTATATGTAACAAGGGTAAATGAATTGAAATATGAACAGGGAATTCAATAAAATTGGGTAAATCAAGAATTGAAATGAAACTGGAACAAGCAATAATAAATGGGTAACAGTGTATATGAACAATGATTATCAAAGAGAATTGATACGATAGAAAAGAAATATAAATCACTATTCTGAATTTAGAATAGGGGAAAAACTTGCCTTGCGCGTACTTAACCTGGTTTAACTCACTGCCTTCTGACCCTAGCTTGCTCTGCCTTGCTAACACTGAACAAATCATGGAAAGATAGGTGTTTAGATAATTTACTATATACGTGTATCTTGAATTGATATCACGTAACCTTATCATTCTACCCATGCGTTTCTATCTGACTCGTATATATACATATACATTTATACAGCACGTCTATTCATAGAATCACATAAAGCACGTAGCACATAAAGCACATAATTAATTTTTAGATTTATAATTATTTTTAGAATCAATTCTAGGCTTATACCTGCGTTAACTAGCCCTATCTGATTTTATTATAATTTTTCGGGATTTATTCGGCTCAATTATACCCCTATTAGGACTTACGAACTATCAATTATCACCAAACCACTCTTTTTCGGAAGAAATTATAACTTACAACTATTTTTATTGGATTCGTCTTATTTTTCTGAGTCTAGGGGTCTTCGTTTCGCTCAAATCGGATTAACGGTTGAATTATTATCAATTAAACACTGATAATTCAATTTATTGGTCAATATAAATAATTATTACACCTCTTAAATCCTAAAATAATTTTTAAATAATTATTTAAGAAAAATCAAAGTCAAAAATAATTTTTTTTATAATTTTTAGAGTTAAAACGAAGAAGTTGCGATTTATTGAAAATTATGTGATTAATTATCGAAATAATTAATCACTTTTTAAATATTTAATAAATAAATAACTAATAAATAATTAATAATTACTTATTTAATAATTTAAAATAATAAATTCCTAATTATTAGGATTAATCATAATTTATTATAATATTTATAGCTTATCGATATTTATTCGATTAGATTGATTATTTACAAATAATCAATCAACTTAATTAACTGATACGCTATTTATGGAATAATTACGAATTATTCGGATTATAGATCACTGAACGATTAATCACTCGTATATGCACGAGTCACTCGCAACTCCCGCATAATTATCGATCTATTAGATTATTATTGAAACTCCTACGATTCGTTAATTAATTAATTACTGATATCTAATTATACGATACGAATAATTATTACAATATTATTCAAATAACTAACGCTCGAATAATAATTCAATTATCGAATCATTACTCGCACTATTAACTAATTATTAGATTATTAATCACATTACTTAATTATTTTTAATCTTTATTTACTAATTAATTACCTAATTATTAATTAATTACCCAATTATTAATTAATTAGATAATTAATAAATAATTAGATAAATAATTAAATAATTAATTAAATAAATAAATTCGAATTTATAATTTAATAAAATAATCTAGAAATTAATAATACTATTTTTCAGATTTTAAAACTAATTTTTAAATAAATTTTTAAAATTAATAAAAAGTAATTTCTGTTTTTATAAAATATAATTAAATAATAAGAATTCAGAAACAGAAATCAGAAAATCAAATTGGGGATTTTTGGATCGAAACCGGGTCGAAACCGGGTTGGAAACCGGGTCGTCTTCGACCCAATCGGGTCACGAAGAACACCAGCCCCTTCCCCAGAATCCGACGCCGGCGGACTGATTCCGGCGAACCAACCGGAGCCAAAACGCTCGATTTCATACTCATTTTTCTTCGTTTTCGACGCACAGCAACACCACGACGCTCCCTTCCTGTTCCTCCTTCGTCCTCGTCGTCCACAACGGCCAGAAACTCAACGAACACGGCGGCGGCGTCAAAATCCGGCGAGCTCGAAATCAACACCAAACTCGACGAAACCGGTACCGTTCGACTGTAATTTCAACGATCTAAACAACTATGCTAACAGAATCATCAAACAACTACTCAATCACAAAACCCGAATTCAAAAAAATAAACCCGAAAATAACAACTTTAAAATTGATTAATCGAACAACAAAAACAGTTACATAATCGAAAAGTAGAGATTATAAGCTTCAAAACGGCTACTTACACTTCGATTTCTGACACCGGAATCACGTTCAAAAGTCCGATTGATTCTGCTACCCTGTTCTTCACCAAACCCTAACCCTAATTCCCTTTCTTTTTCTTTTTATTTTTTTTCTGATTTTTAACTGTAATTAACTGATTTAATTAATAATAATTCAGGTATTTATATTTATGAAAATAATACACCTAAGTAAAATTAAGGGTCTAATTACACTCCTATTAAAAATATTTGGCCCCAATTTTTATAATTTTTGGGTATTAATATTGAATTTTTAAATATCCAATAAATACAAAATAAATACTAAAAATTCCCAAAAATTGTGAAAAATACAAAAATACAAAGAAAAATGATATATAATAATTTCTTGATCATATAAAAATAAAAATGTGATTTTTGTGGGGTTTTTGGTACCCGAAGGGGTCCGGAAAAGTCGTTTTTCACGAAAAAGATCAATTTGTAAAACGTCTAGGGGTTCAGAATAGCGATATGGGATAGGGCATTTTTGGCAAAATAGGGCCAATGATTTTGTTTGAAATACGGGCTTTTAAAACATAGTTTTGAGTTATACAGGTTTTGATATAATATATATATATATAACTGACGATAAAACGCTCAATAAATATCCAAAACACGTTTGGATCAAAACAACCAACACATAACACATAGCAGTTAGGGTTCAACGACTTAACACATTTAATCACATAATAATACACATAATTTATCATTATTATAATATAATACAAGCGTAATTCCTTGGTCGTTACAATAGATGTTGAAGAACAACAGTAAAAGATTGTAAATGAAGCTGAGCAAGATGGAAATGTTGATGCTTGGTTATCTAAGGATTTTAGCTTGGAGATAGATGAGGTTTTATCTAGGTTTAGAGAAGAATATGTCACTATCCTATGAAGCAATGCTAATAATCTCACTCCACGGGAAGTTTATGATGCTATTATAGAAGTCTACAGAGCACAGCTCAAAGCTTTTCCAATATTATAGAATTCTCTGGCCTTGCCAATATTACCCAACAGTTGCTTACAATTGATATGTCCAATAAGTATTATCAAGCTATCTTGTTTTCTTATAAAATAGATTTTGAAGAACAGCAGTAAAAGATTGTCAATGAAGCTGAGCAAGATGGAAATGTTGATGCTTGGTTATCTAAGGATTTTAGCTTGGAGATATATGAGGTTTTGTCTAGGTTTAGAGAAGAATATGTCACTATCCTATGAAGCAATGCTAATAATCTCACTCCACAGGAAGTTTATGATGCTATTATAGAAGTCTACAAAGCACAGCTCAAAGCTTTTCACCTCATTGGTAAAATACTACAATAGACTCTGAATAGTCATCAAGACAGAATTAGGAGATTGGTGAAATAAAAACTGGATGACGTTGTGCCAACTCAGGTGGAAATCAAGAATGAATTCAACAAATCTACTGTGAAAATGGCAAGGTTTGATATCACCAGTATGGAATAGAGCATCAAAAATTTAAAACCTTTCTGGCTCTGCATGAAGTTGTCCAAAATCAAATCACCAATAACAATGACACAAGGGTCAAATTGGATCAACTACATCAAGCTAGATATGAACCCTCAGCTCTTTTGATGGAGGGAATCAAGGAATCTATTTGTCACACCCTAAATTTAACAAAAGAAACTATACGAATAATTACAATAGTTAACAAAAGGAAATATATACACCGAAACCAAGATCTTACAGTTTAGGGTTTGGAACAGCCCAACATTATTAACTATTACAACCTGATTTCAATATCGAGTCCTCACACAAAACGATCACTAATCTACCTGAGCCCGAACATACGAATCGGCATCACAAGTCTTACGTGTTGTATGCTAGAATCTAACCATATCTGCTAGCTGAAATATCAGGGTGAAAGCAAGTAGTGAGCCAAATGCTCAACAAGTGCTATAATATACATAAACAAAATAAAATAACAATGGAAATGAAAGATTCAACCATATATTAACAAGAGATAAACTTTCAGGGTGATGGCATCTTTTATTTGTAACAAAATAATTAGAAACCATTTCTTTATCAAAACCATTTTATGACGCTACGGATTATAGCCGGTGATCAGCCGCGAAATAATCCCGAACCTCGCTGGGTTCTAGAACATTAATGGGATCCCTAGGTAACATTTAAGCCTATAATTTAAAAGCGGAAAGGACTTGCGTCTCAATCCAGATCCACTATCTAAAGAAAACATTTGTCCCCCTTTGGGACTGAAAATCCACTTTTAACTTTTTATTTTAAAAACCGATGGCAAGTGACGGTTAATTTCTTAAACAATGAATGTCTTTATCGAGGGTTCTAGATATACTTCGAAGCACATGGAATAGATTCAATGAACTTTAAGGCCATGATCAGTTAGAATGATACCTTATCGAATGGAATTGCAAAGTTTCTATTCATAAGGGATTTGGTATTGCGGTTTAACAGGGTTATTGGATAGTATAAAGGAACTAATTCAAACTAGGTTCAATGTAGTGGTTCCAGATAAGACATAGGTATTTAAAATATAAAGAAGGTGAGTATCAGTTCAAAGTATAATAGGGTCTCATGGTTTAAGGATAAGAATGGAGTTATCAAGCATATATGAACAACTTTAAGGAATAACTGACTATTAAGTGTCAAGATAAGGTTACTAAATACAACTTATACAGGGTTCAGCATCACAATTATTTTGGTATACTAGCATGGTATGACTTTTGAATTACTTGCATAGCAATCTCCAAGTAAAGTTAAACTACTTGCAATAGATACTTGAGGGTTCATGGTATTTGTATATGATACAAAAGATAGATTTGAAACCACTTGGGTCATGTATACATGTAAATCAAGGTGAATTAGAATACTCGCATCATATATAAAAGCTAGGTTAACACACACTTGCAGTGTAAACACAAAAAGATAGGTTGAAACACTTGCCTTGAGAAAGGCTTGACTTGACTGGCAGGTGGGAGCAACTGGGAGCTTTACTCGACTTTAATGGCAAGTTTACCCTCATCTCGAGAGCCTACACAAAATAATAATAACCTCATTATAATATATTCTCACCAACCCAATTTATAAACCGAAAGTAAGCACATTGGCACTTAGGCCTATATACACATACATGCTTACAATTATCTTATAAGCATACTAGATCACATAGCCACATATGCTCACATAACATATTTAAATATATAATAATACATCAACACACTATATTGCATCACTAAGCTTGGATGATCTCACTCCACTTACTCAAGTCACTTAGTTATGCCTAGTCAAAACTCCTAATATTGACCTCGAAACTCGAAGTGCCTTTTTCTAAACTATCAAGTTCCTATTGACCCTGAACTAGGCCTTACACTCTAGTGACCTTATCCTATCTTACAACTATGATGGTCAACCTAGGCCTCACTCATAAGTGCTCTAAAACTAAGTGTTAAGTGAATGTGCTCATTATAGTGATTTCAGGATGACACCAATGGGTTTATGAGTACAATTGACACCCTTACACCTCAAGTTTACCTCCCAAACTTCTACACTAGACTCTTTTGATCATAAGGTAACTCCCAAACTTGGTGTGACTCAAAGGCCTAGCTTGGGCCTACCTAGGCCTAAGCTTAAAGTCCAAGGTTCCCCTGTTTTCTAGACAGAAAAGTATCCTGTTTTGTACTAACTTGTGACACATGATTCTAACTCAATTCCTATTAACTATGGCTGGAAAAACACCTCTGACACTCCCTATAACTAAGGCCAATCAAGGCCTAGTGAGGGCGTACCCATGACATGGTCAAAACTCCTCATTTCTAGGTTGTAGCAAAACTGTTAGCCAAACAACCTACAAACCTCTAACAAACATCTGGAAACTGAAGTATACCCCTAATACTAGCTTCTGGTGACTTGGGCCTCAAAGTGCATTACAATGTCAAGGTCAAATCTCACCCTAAACCTCATGTTACCAAACTGAAAATCTGAAGAATTTAATGTACCCTTTCCACCATGATTTCCCACTTGACAAACCAAACCAAACATCAACCAAAACCCAAATTAACCCTCAACCAAGGTAACCTACTGAACTAACACTCCCACACACAATATTGGCTTAGTGGAGATCATCCTTACCTTAAGTGCAATATAGCAAAACGAGAGTCAAAATAATATACTAATTACAAGTCATCTCAATTTCGAAAATAACAACTTAAATCCTCTGTTAGGTCACACACACACTGTAGAGGGGGTGAATACAGTGTATAGTACACTCAAATCGAACTTTAAGAACTTAAGTAACAGAAAACAAACTTTATTGAAACAATAAACTCTGTTACAGTATGGAACTGTTACCTCTCAGTGATGAACAAATATCACGAGAGCTGCAAGGGTTACAATGAATAATCTTTTCTAATAATGATAACACTTATAGTGTAAACCCTATGTCTGTGTTTATATACTACACAGTTACAAGATAATCGCTAATTGATATGGAATATAATTCTGCTTCCTAAAATATATCAATCAGATATCTTTTCTTCCAAGTATTCCATTCTTCACGGAATTCCTTCTTCATGCATATCTCTTCTTATGTTTATCTCGATCTTCTTTTCTTTAATCAGCTACTGTCCTTATCTGATTGTCCTTCAGCACTTAAGTTCTGATATCTATCTTCTGATGATTATCTCCTGATAATATAAGTACTGATATCCTTAAGTCCTGACTTCCAGTATAAGTACTGATCAACAGTTAAGTACTGATTTATCCTGTTCACGTAAGATTCTGAAAGCTAAACATAAAACATATTAGCCATGACATTATCAAATATATCTAACAATCTCCCCCAACTTGTAAATTAACAAAATATACAAGTTTAACAGATATTTGATGATGTCAAAAACATTAAGTACAAATGCATGAGAAATAGACTAGATAACTACAACTTACAGTCCTTAAAGTTTTTACCAATTTCAACTTCTGATAACAACTTCAATCTGTATAAATATCAGAATTTAAGCAGTTGTAGATCTTCGACTTGGCTTCTTCATTTTATGATCTCTCTGATGTCAGGAGTTGTTCTGAGATAGTTCTTCAACAAACATTTCTCAGCATATCTTAGTTCATCAATCATTCTCCTTTTAACATCTTTAAGCTCTGCAGTATCTTCACCAGTTTGAAAGGTTGCAGCTCTGAGATCATTAATCTTTGCTTTTCTCAACTCTTGATCTAGTCTTATGACATAAGCTTTGTCAGACTCAAGATTGAATTCAAGTCCCTTAATACCAATATACGTTCTGATCTGTGCAGTATTAGGCTTCATATCAACAATATCACCATTGTGATCTCTGTACTTTGGAACATATATGCTGTCAGACTTAATAGAATAAAGCCTTTTCTGTCTCTGAATCTGTTCTTTTAAGTAGTTTGCAGCAGTCTCTGTTATTCTGTCATCCACTTGAAGTAAGAAAAGTACATGCTCCAATTCTTCAAAATACTTCAAAGGAATGGCATTTTGTCTTATATGATAAACCCTACCATCTGTCATGAAATACAACATGATGTATTCTTTCAAGTAGGTATGGTGAACCATCTGTACAGATTCCAGTTGATTCAATCTCTCAGGAGTTGCTCCAATACCTGGTTCACTCAAGGAAGTTGGATCATTGGTAGTGTTGTGTACTCTTCTTTCATCAGCACTTCCCAATCCAGTTTTATCTCTAGCTTCCTTTCCAGTAACTACTCTTGCTTCAAAACCACTTGCAGTAGTCTTCAAAGATTGAGTCTGTTTTGCTTTAGTGAATCCTGGTAGGAGTGTCTTTGATCTATTTTCTGATATCAAGTTAACTTGAGCTCTGTCAGAGGTTACTTGCTTCTTCTGAATATCAGAACTTACAATTTCTTGACTCTGAACAACTTGAGCCATGTCAGAGGTTGTTTTAAGAACTTTTCTTGAAGTCAGAGCAAGATCATCTTTTTCATCAGCAATTTCTTCTTCCTCAGGAGGTACATAACCCTTGATAGGTTCACCAACCTTTTCTTTACCCTTGGATCTTGGATCTATCTGTGGTTGTGATCTAGCCAATGTTGCTTCAGTATGTGTCCTTTCTTTGATCACAATGCCTTTAAGTTTTGGAAGTGACTTTTTACCAGAAGCTTCAGATTTAGATGTGACTTTCTCTGATTTAAGTCTGGCTTCTTCTTCCTTTAAACTTTCCAAGTCCATTCCTGGATTTTCTTGAAGAAATAACTGTGTTGACATTTCCTCATCAAGATCTAGAAGTTCATCAGAACTTATCCTTTTACCAGCAGCAGAACTTATTCTTTTCCCAGTATCAGAACTTGTTCTGTGACTAGCTTGTCTTGATGTAAACCTTCTACCTTGACTATGACCGCTATCCATTCCAGAGTTTCCTTGGTCATCTTTTCCATCATCCTTTCCTTGCAGTGTCTTGTTGGTTTTGCATTTGGACTTAATTACTTTCTCCCCCTTTTTGGCATCAGCAGGTAGTAAAAGAGAGATAAGTAGTTCCACTGAGGTCTGGATTTCAGTAAGTTGCGATTGCTGAGAAGCTTGATTTGTCAGAATTTGATCACTCTGAGCTTGTTGTTTCTCTTGAGTTTTCTCAATATAAGTAATCCTGTCAATGGTAGGTTGAAAGAACTTTTTCTTATCAATTTTCCAAACTTGTTCCTGTTTGATAAAGTTCTCCTGAATCTTGTGTAGCTCTGCATGAGTAGTTGAATGAAGACCTTGTAAATGTTTAGTACTCAATGCAGTGACTCTAAGCTGTGTTTTAAAATCATCAGAATTTAACATTTCATCAGCTTTAGTCAAGTGCTCAGCAAGATGTAAAGCATTTGGAACACATGAAACTGAGTTCCATTCCTTAGTCCACTCCTGACCTGCAGGAGTTTCACTCCAAGGCACTGGTGCATCCCTGATAACAAACACCTTTACCAGTTCAGACTTAGGAAGAGTCGGTGGAGGAGTATGTCCTAAAGGACCTGCTTCATCAGCATCTACAGTTGGAGCAGCTTAACCAGTATCTCCAACATTTGCAGCATCAGAACTTAAAGAATCAGTATCTTCTGATAAGACAACAGTGTGAGTAGCAATGGAGGCTTCAGCATCCTCTAATTACTGATCTGATACTAAGTTCTGATCAACAGCCATATCCTGATGCTCACCTAAAATCTGATCATCAGCATCTTGATGCAGAGAAGGTGTTGTTGATAACTCTGGAGTTTGAACAGCATCAGTAACAGGTGTTGTGGAAGGATTATTTGCTGTTGGAGCTTCTATGAAAAGTATTTCAGCATGATCAAGAATTGCAGCATAGTTGTTTGGAACAAACTTTGCTCCATCAATGATTAAATCCTTTGGTGCCATGTGAAAAAATATTGAGATTCAAGTATGTCTGTTGGGTGTTTGAGATAATGTCTGTATGAAAAACCAACGTGAGAAAGAAGGAGAAAGAGAGTAAAAGTAAGGAGAGAGATAAAGTATAAAGAAAATAAAAGATTAAAGAAATCTTCTCTCTGTTGTACTTATACTCTGAACAAAAAAATGTTACCGTTGGACACCTGTCAGACATGCAGTAATAACGGTCAGTTACTGGGCTCGAGAAAACAGGAATCATTACTTACCCAGTTGCCTAGTTTCAAGGAAAAACCATTCCATTAATCAAGAGAAACAGTTTTAATTCAAAATTTAAACCATTAGTACTGATTGAATTATTTTTCACTGCATCATTGATATTCTGAAAATACATCACATGAAAATGACCAAGATAAATTAGATGAGTAAGTGCTGAAAATGAATCAGAACTTAATATAAAACAAAATATATATGGTCATCAGAACATCAATCAGGATTTATCAACACAAGATGAAATAACTCAGAGATAAAATCTTGAAGTAAAAACAACTTTCATTAATATATCAAGACAATACATTTATGAAATGGAAATTAAATCAATACTTATACAAGATTTTCCCTAAGCTCCAAATCCTAACATCAACAGCTTTAGTCCTAGCTAAGAAGCCTGACAAAGCTGAGGATGAAGAAGAACAGGAAGAAGACAAGATTAAGTCATCTTCCTCTTCCTATCTTCGACAAACAAGATGGCGAGTCGTATGATTCGCTCTTGCTGACGGATAGCTTCCCGCCTTTCCTCCTCCAATCACTCCAGATGGCGATGGTAATCCATATAGAAGAATAGAAGGTGAGTCAGCACCTCCTGTGGGACAGAATCCCAGATCTCCTCAGGAATGGCTGTTACATGCCACTCCTGCTACCACTCGGCACAACTTAGCTCCATATTGAAGGTTTGGTAGTTCAAAAACATGTTGTATCGGACCATTGTGTTTTTGACAGAAAAAGGAGGATAAGTGTGTGAGAAGAATGTGATGGAAAGACTGATGTGAAGTGGTTGCTTATATAGGCAAGAGAATGCCAAGAGACGCAAAGATATTTAATGCTGACAGGTAGAATTAATTCTACCTCGTCTCCCTAGACTTTGAAAAAGAATAACAGTCATTGGAAAGAGGAATCATGGTCTAGACCGCACAAGACACAAGAAACAGTGGACTGTTCAAGTACAAATACCATTAATCCTAATCATAGTGACTATTAATCTTCCACTTCAACATATTCTAGTTCGAACTGAGACTGTTATCAAATTTTATTCACAGATAAGCCAAGTAAAGGATTAGACTGAGAAATCAGAACTTAGACCTATACCAGAACTTAACAGTCATCAGAACATAATTTCTGAACTCGAAAAAAAAAGAATGCCCATCTTAGTAAATACTCATACAAGTTCTGAGTTATGGACGTCAGAACTTAATCATCAGAACGTGTAACTTAGAACTTGTCCTCAGAATTTGTGCAATAATGACACAATGACTGTTTATCTAAAGTAACATAGACCACCACAGAAATTTTCATCATTCAGATGGAGTGATTAGTGTGTGCATTAAGCTAAAAACAGACAAAGAGTAAAGTCTGATTCACTTCAGTACATCTTAGAAATAAGGCATAACTAAAATTTTGCTAAAGATCTGTCATTGTCCTGAAACCTACTGATGAATGAGTTCATGCTTGAGTCCATCTCAACTGTTTTGTGCTAATTTTATGCATCTTTTGCAATTCTATTTTACAGTGGCTTCTCAGTGTAAGTGAGTCACGACTGTTTATCAGAATTTATGCTATTTTCAGAGTATTTCTCCAGTAATCATAGAGTGTGAAAAGTCACCAAGAAAATATTTTGCTTTTCTAATGCATATTTACTTAATACCAGCAATGCACTTGGGTCGTCCCTTCCACATTTTTACTCTAGATCTCAAAGGAGTACCTGATTTTATTCTTTGATCTTTTTGCTTTTTCTTTTGATAAGTGAGGTTTATCAGCACTTAGTACATTCAGCAGTTTTACTAGTATCAGAACTTAACAGATGAGTAGCATTATTCTAATTTGTGACTTAGTAATAAGATATACAAAGTAAACTTAACTAAGCTCAATTATCAGAATTTGCTAGTGTCATAAGATTTCCACCGAAATAATTACTTCTTACATGGAATCATTTGTTTATTGAAGACTACTAGGTCAGTTATCTAGCACAGTTATCCTCATAGGATTGAACAAGTACTAGAACAAACATATCACTTATCAGAGTTTAGAAACATATATCAGAAAACAGTCAGTACTTAAAGACATTTATCAATTAAGCACAGAATATACAATGAGATTAATTCTGTAAATACTGAGCATAAAGTCTGATAACACAGAACAAGTCTAAGCAGATTTAGAGAAAGAACCTGAAACCATTCCAAGTTCATTTACCAATCTTGTAAAAGTAGCTTCACATAATGGTTTTGTGAAGATATCTGCCAATTGTTGATCTGTGGGAACAAAATGCAATTCCACTGTACCTTCATCCACATGTTCCCTGATGAAGTGGTACCTGATGCTGATGTGCTTTGTCATTGAGTGTTGAACTGGATTACCTGTCATAGCAATAGCACTTTGATTATCATAGTAAATAGGGATTTTGAAATATGTTAACCCATAATCCAGTAACTGATTCTTCATTCAAAGAATCTGTGCACAACAGCTTCCTGCAGCAATATACTCTGCTTCTGCAGTTGATGTGGAAATTGACTTTTGTTTCTTGTTGTACCAAGAAACCAATCTGCCTCCAAGAAATTGGCAGCTTCCACTTGTGCTTTTCCTGTCAATTTTGCAACCTGCAAAATCTACATCTGAGTAACCTATTAGTTTAAAATCTGATTCTCTAGGATACCATAATCCCAGAGCAGCTGTTCCTTTAAGATACTTAAAGATTCTTTTTACAGCTGTTAAGTGAGGTTCTCTTGGATCTGCTTGAAATCTTGCACAAAGACAGGTAGCATACATGATATCAGGTCTACTAGCAGTTAGATAGAGTAGAGAGCCAATCATACCTCTGTAGTCAGTAATATATACTGATTTACCGGTATCCTTATCCAGTTTTATCGTAGTGGCCATTGGAGTGGATGCACTTGAACAATCTTGCATTCCAAATTTCTTTAGCAAGTTTCTGGTGTACTTGGTTTGACAAATAAAAGTGCCTTCCTCATTCTGCTTGACTTGAAGGCCCAGAAAATAGCTAAGTTCCCCCATCATACTCATCTGATATCTTGACTGCATTAGTTTGGCAAACTTCTTGCAAAGTTTGTCATTTGTAGATCCAAAAATGATATCATCAACATAAATCTGGACCAGAAGTAAGTCCTTTCCATGGTTGAGGTAGAACAGTATTTTGTCTATTGTCCCTCTGTTGAATCCACTTTCCAGAAGAAACTGAGCTAAGGTCTCATACCATGCTCTAGGAGCTTGCTTAAGTCCATAAAGTGCTTTATCAAGCCTGTAGACATAATCTGGATGTTTGGTATCTACAAAACCTGGAGGTTGTTCAACATATACCTCTTCCTCCAATTCTCCATTGAGAAAAGCACTTTTCACATCCATTTGAAAGACAGTAAACTTTTTGTGAGCAGCATAAGCCAACAATATCCTTATGGCTTCTAACCTAGCAACTGGTGCAAATGTTTCATCATAATCAATTCCCTCCTGTTGAGAATATCCTTTTGCAACCAACCTTGCCTTATTCCTTGTAATTATGCCATCACTGTCAGTTTTGTTTCTGAATACCCACTTTGTACCAACAACAGATCTATTCTTTGGTCTTGGCACTAGGGTCCAGACTTTGTTTCTTTCAAATTCATTCAACTCTTCCTGCATTGCTTGCACCCAATCAGCATCTTGAAGAGCTTCTTCCACTTTCTTTGGCTCAGTCTGAGAGAGAAAAGAATTGTAAAGACACTCATTTGAAGTACCTGTTCTAGTTCTGACACCTGCATCAGGATTTCCAATTATCAAATAAGGTGTATGTGATTTTGTCCACTTCCTTGCAGATGGAAGGTTTTCTCTAGAACTGAATGCTCCCCCATGATTCATGCTATCTTCATTTTCATTTTCTGATGCTCCCCCTGAAACTATGCTCTCTGAGTTGGATTCTTCAGTATTTAGATTTTCAGCACTATCAGAACTTGGCTTATCAGAACTTGACGAATCAGAACTTGAAGAGCCAGATGCATGTTCTGATGTTTCTTGAGATGTGGTAGGATCTTGAGTATGCTCCCCCTGCATAGGTGCATCTTCCTTTAACGTAGTCCCCACAGTTTCAATAACATCAGAGTTTAATCCATCAGAGTTTGCAGTATCAGGACTTAGACTGTCAGGATTTTCAGTATCAGAATATGAGTCTTCATTTTCAAATCTCAGCTGATCATGGTCAATGAAATCTTTAAGACCAGTGATCTTCTTATCATCAAAAGAGACATTGATAGATTCCATGACCACTTTTGTTCTCAAATTATAGACTCTGAAGGCTTTTGTGGAAAGTGGATATCCAACAAAGATTCCTTCATCAGCTTTTAGATCAAACTTTGATAGCTGTTCAGGATGAGTCTTGAGAACAAAACACTTGCATCCAAATACATGAAAATATTTCAGATTTGGCTTCTTTTTCTTCACCATCTCATATGGTGTTTTTCCATGCTTGTTAATGAGTGTTGCATTTTGAGTAAAACAAGCAGTCTGCACAGCTTCAGCCCAGAAATAGGTTTGAAGCTTTGCTTCTTCAAGCATTGTACGTGCAGCTTCAATGAGAGTTCTATTCTTCCTTTCAACAACTCCATTTTGCTGTGGAGTTCCAGGAGCAGAAAATTCCTGCTTTATTCCATGGCTTTTGCAGAACTCTTCCATTATCAAATTCTTGAACTCAATGCCATTATCACTTCTTAAAATTTTCACAGAATCTTTGACCATTTTATCCAGCTGTTTGACATGATCAATCAAGATAGATGCAGTTTCACTTTTTGTGTGCAAGAAATACACCCATGTGTATCTGGTGAACTCATCCACTATGACCAACGCATACTTCTTCTTTGCAATAGACATGACATTTACTGGACCAAATAGATCAACATGTATAAGATGATAAGGCTCAAGAATTGATGAATCAGTTTTGCTCTTGAATGAAGATTTTCTTTGTTTGGCTTTCTGACATGAATCACAAAGACCATCAGGAGCAAATACTGTGTTTGGCAATCCTCTCACAAGATCTTTCTTGACCAGTTCATTTATATTGTTGAAATTTAAATGAGAGAGTTTCTTATGCCAATTCCAGCTTTCTTCAATTGATGCTCTACTTAACAGACAAATTGCAGAACCATCAGTACTTGTTGAAAGCTTAGCTTCATAAATGTTACCACGTCTGTATCCTTTCAGAACAACTTTGCCTTTAGATTTACTCACAATTTCACAGTGTTCTTCAAAGAAATCAACATGATAACCTCTGTCACAGATTTGACTTATACTCAGTAGGTTGTGTTTAAGTCCTGAGACCAGAGCTACTTGTTTAATTATGACATTTCCAAGATTGATATTGCCATATCCCAATGTTTTTCCAATGTTGCCATCTCCATAAGAAACACTTGGGCCAGCTTTCTCCACAAAGTCTGATAACAGGGCCTTATTTCCAGTCATATGTCCTGAACATCCACTGTCCAGAACTAGAATATTTTTCCTGTTGCCCTGCAATCACAAAGACCACTAATTATTAGTTTTAAGGACCCAGACTTGCTTGGATCCTTTGGCCTTTTTAAGTTTATTAACATTTGCAGTGGATTTAGCATCAGAGTTTATGTTAACATTTTTCTTATCAGAACTTACACTATCAGACTTTGAATCAGAATTTACACTAGAAGGAACAATGGAAACTTTCTTCAAAGAAGGTTTTATTTGATAATAATCATAGTACAAACTATGATATTCCTTACAAGTATAAATGGAATGCCATAAACTACCACAATGAAAACAAGGATTTTGTGGTTTGTATCTAACAGACTGACTCTTAACTCCTGATTTTGAAGGTAAGGAGTTAATATTCTTATTCTTCCTGCAAAAAGAAGCCAGATGGTTAGAACTTCCACAGTTATGACATGTTTTCCTAGGAGCATCAGGAACAGGTTTATAATCATTGCTTTTATTCACACCTTCCTTTCCATTCCTATTTTTCCTAGGTGATTTTACCTTGTTTGCATTCTTGACATCTTTCAGCTTATGCTTAAGCTGCTTCTTTGTCATTAAGCCTATGTTCACTTCAGCTGTCTTTTCCTGTTTTAGTTTGTCAGAAGTTAATTCCTCTTTAACTTCTGATTTCTCATTTTCAGAATTTACAGTTACAAACTTAACAGGTTTAAACTTTGGCTTTTGCTTAACAACAGGCTTAATTTCTTCAGTTCCTTTATCATTCTTATCTTCTCCATAACCTAAGCCCTCTTTCCAGTTTCCACTACTTAGCAAATTTTGAGTTGTTTTGCCAGAGTTAGTCCAAGTCCTGATAATCTCTCTTTCCTTTTCTAACTCAGGTTTTAGAGATTCATTTAATTTTAGCACTTCATTCCTAACATAAAAAGCATCATCTCTATCCTTCTGAGTTTGATGGAACATGACTAACTCTTTTTCTAAGAAATCATTCCTTTTCTTAAATGCAAGATTTTCAGAAGTTAATCTTTCACATGTTAAAGTTTGATCTCTATAGCTAACAAACATGGTTTTAAGATATCTTCTCAACTCATTAATATCATCAGTATGAAAAGCATAAGTAGTCTGAGGTACCTTTGTTTCAGCAGCTTCAGAACTGCTTTCAGCACTTTCTTTATCACCATTTGCCATCAATGCATAGTTCTCCTCACTTTCAGAGTCTGAGGTGTCTGTCCAGCTTTTCTGCTTTGTGACAAGAGCCTTGCCTTTGTCACCCTTTACCTTCTTGCAGTCAGGAGATATGTGGCCTTTCTCACCACAGTTATAGCATTTAACATTGGTGTAACCTCCTCTTTCAGACTTTCCTCCTCTGCCTTAAGATCTTCTGAAATTCTTCTTATCAGAACTTATGCTTTTCCTGAAAAACTTCTTTCCCTTCCTGAACTTCCTGTATGCAATCTTTGTGATTCCTTTCACCATAAGAGCACATAGCTTCATCATCTCCTCATCAGCATCAGTCTCAGGCAAGCTTTCAGAATCTGAGTCATCATCACTCTCAGAACTTGATGACTCGGTATCAGACTTTATGAAAAGAGCTTTACCCTTGTCTTTCTTTGAGGAAGCTGCTTTGGGGAATTCTTCTTCAGCCTTAAGAGCAACTGTCCTTGACTTTCCTCCTTTCCTCTTGCTTCTTTGTTCCATCTCCAGCTCATGAGTCTTGAGCATTCCATAGATTTCATCAAGAGTTGTTTCATCAAGATTGTAGTTGTCTCTTATTGTCGTTGCCTTCAAATCCCAGCATTCAGGAAGAGCTAACAGGAACTTAAGGTTTGAATCTTCAAGATCATACTCTTTATCAACCAATGACAAATCATTCAAAAGTTTGACAAATCTATCATATAAATCATTCAATGACTCATTAGTCTTTGAGTCAAAGTGTTCATACTCTTGAGTGAGTATTGTCTTCCTGTTCTTCTTAATTGTGTCAGTTCCCTGACACCTTGTTTCCAGAGCATCCCATATCTTCTTAGCAGTCTTGCAGTTATTTACCCTGTTTGACATTACATTATCAATGGCACTATGCAGTAAGTGTCGTACCTTAGCATCCTTAGCAATTGATGCTATGTCCTCAGCAGTATAATCACTCTTCTCCTTTGGTACGGTCTTTGCTGCTTCACCTGCAACTGCAACTGCGAGTTTGGTTGGTTTGTGAGGACCTTCCTTGATTCTATCAAGGTATTCTGGATCTGTTGCTTCCAGGAACATGGTCATCCTTACCTTCCATATGGGATATTCAGATGGTCTCAGTATGGGGACTCTGATGGTCTCATACCGACTCTGAATTTGTGTCTTTGGTGGTTCCTCAGTTGTGGTAGGCTTAGTTGGAGTTTCTGTGTCTGGCATGATTGTGTTTGGATCTTTAACTGTATTTATGTTAACAGATAGGCTCTGATACCAATTGTTAGGTCACACACACACTGTAGAGGGGGTGAATATAGTGTATAGTACACTCAAATCAAACTTTAAGAACTTAAGTAACAGAAAACAAACTTTATTGAAACAATAAACTCTGTTACAGTATGGAACTGTTACCTCTCAGTGATGAACAAATATCACGAGAGCTGCAAGGGTTACAATGAATAATCTTTTCTAATAATGATAACACTTATAGTGTAAACCCTATGTCTGTGTTTATATACTACACAGTTACAAGATAATCGCTAATTGATATGGAATATAATTCTGCTTCCTAAAATATATCAATCAGATATCTTTTCTTCCAAGTATTCCATTCTTCACAGAATTCCTTCTTCATGCATATCTCTTCTTATGTTTATCTCGATCTTCTTTCCTTTAATCAGCTACTGTCCTTATCTGATTGTCCTTCAGCACTTAAGTTCTGATATCTATCTTCTGATGATTATCTCCTGATAATATAAGTACTGATATCCTTAAGTCCTGACTTCCAGTATAAGTACTGATCAACAGTTAAGTACTGATTTATCCTGTTCACGTAAGATTCTGAAAGCTAAACATAAAACATATTATCCATGACATTATCAAATATATCTAACATCCTCCATATATATACGAATCAAAAACACATAACAAGAAGAACATATCATAATTAATATCCTAACTTAACTGAAATTAGAGATTATTAACAAAATCAATCCAAATAATCAAGAACTTTCGAAAATCATGAGTTGAACCTATACATGCATGCTTTCGAACTTACAAGCCAAAAATAATAGAGTTTCCATAAAAATTTCATCATAGATTCAACATGCAAGCCTAGCATTAACCATAAATAATTTTATCACTTAGCATGCAAAGAGTTTTATCAAGTTTTTATTTCCAAAACCAAGCTATTATCACATAAACACATAAAAATCAACAAGGTAACAAGAACACCATCCATTCGGCTTCTAACAAGTCATGGTCGAATGTATTAGGGTGAAAACAATATTTGCATAAGTGTGACACACTCATGTCTAGCCATTCTCAACCCCATGATAATATATCTCATGGTGAAAGCCTTAGATTCACAAGAATCAAGGGAGTTCACTTTAAGTTTAACAAAACACTACCATGCAAGATCAAAACATAGGTTTTTCATCAAAAACTCTTTGGATTATAAATGAACAATATATGGGAAATGAGATTACTTAATGGAGGGTGGATGTTTGAATGAAAAATGAAGGAAAAAGGGGGGAGGGGACTTCGGCCGTGAGTAAGCCGAAAGAGAGGGCCGAGAGAGGGAGAAGAGAGGAGAGGAGGAAGAGTGAGTGTGATGTGGTGGTGAGAATGATTACCACTTGCCTTTGGTTTTTGGTTTTATTATGACTAAAATGTGAATGGAATTGAGAATTGACAAAAGTGACCTTCTAGCAAGCTTGTGACAATTTGCATGCAAGGACAAAGAAGTAACTTGGTTAGTGAAGTAGTAGTTAGTGGGGTTGGAATTTCCAAGTTTGCCCTTAACTTGAATAGGAAGCAAAATGCATGTATGGGCAACTAAGTAAATTGCAAATTAAAAATTAACTAATCTATGTAAAACAATTTCTATAAATATATTTGCACTTCAATAAATCACAAAATATATATTATAAAATAGATTATGATTTTAGAAATTTAATGATATAAGATTTGAAAATTTGTTGTTAAAAGATTTTAAAAATTGATTTTTCATATAGAATGAAATACTTTTGATTATCATTTAAAAATACTAAATAATAAGATTTTCCTTTCAAAATTTTTTATATAAACTAATACATTAAACACGTAATTGATAGGCACTCAACATATAGATTACCCATATTTATAATTCCACACAATTTAAATCTCAATTATAAACATACAATTATATATAGATAAGGTTTAGAAATATCGGTCGTAACACTATTCAAGCCACATTTGGTGCTCCTCTCCCCACAAGCTCACAAAAACCAATATCCACATTCACAAATCTTCAAATTCAGTATCTTCAACAACATGTCTCTAATATGCAATCCTCAAATGATTCACTCACAGCTTAGGTCATAGCTCTCACTACTCTAGTCCAAAGTCAACATAATGACATCAGTACCATAGTAGACTCTCACAAATATCTCCAAATGCAGAATTCTATCTCATTGGAAGCTATTATGGGTGCCTTGAATGTTCCACTACCTGCTCTACCTGAATCTGTGAGGCCAGAAATTCCAACACCACTACTCCTGCCTGCTACCAAGACTAAGCGGGAGATCGAAGCTAGAATTTAATAATCCAAGGAAGCTGGAAAATCTACATAATCAAAAGAACCTAAAAAAGCTACATCACACTCAGGTCAAAGCTCTTCACAAGAAAATATTTCTCAAGATGTTGGAAATGACAGACTCCAGAAAGCTGCAAAGACCCTGTCAAGATAAGGAGTTCACTGAGCTATTAACAACTACATCACTTATAAGAAAGCTTTGGTCAATAATATCAATTTTCTAAGAGTGGTGATACTAAAGGTTGGAAATTTTTTGGAGAAGAGGATAGTGGCTAATATCAATGACTGTGGTTTGGATAGGTTTGTACAGGTCTCTCTCAAATATTCATACCATGAGAGCATCTGAGCTGGATGTAATAATTGATAGAGTTAATCCAGTAATTCTAGAGGACACCCAATTGCTTAATGAACTCAAGAAAGCTCAGATAGCTTCTTTTCTTGAAGCTTATCTACATCCAATCAAGGGGTGGCCAACATATGTCCATAAACCAAACAGTGCAGATACTTCACAGTTCCCAAAAATTGTGTAAGGGGAAATATAAGATTAATTATGATATTGGAGACTGAAATCAAGACCAAGAAGAACAAACCATCTAAAGATGAGGAGATGATCAAGATGCTAGGAAGATACCTTTAGAATGATGAAACCATATTTCCAACCACTCAAATCAACACAAAAGATGACAAGGATGATGATGAGCAGAAGAATGATGAGAAAAAACCTTCTAGCTCAAGTCCAAGTCAATCTTTTAAAGCAAATGGTAGCAAAGTAGAAGAGAAGAAGAGGGATGATAAAAAAAGGGGAGATGAAAGCAGAAGGAGGAAAAAGGGTGGAGAAGAAGGTATCAAGAAAAATGTCCTACAAATCCAAATCTCACAAACTCAAACCACCAAGCCTAGCCAAACACTATCTCAACCAAACCTACCTCAAATGCCAAAATTCTTGTACAAATAAACTGCAAACACCCTACTCAAAATACCAATCACACCCAGCCATATCAAAATAAAGAAAATAACAAATCTACCTTCATTCAAGCCTCCAACTATAACTCACTGTAACACCCCCAAATCCGGGGTCGGGGATTCGGGTTGTCATGAGTTCCATTTCCTTTATCAATACTTAATCTTAACAGTCAACCAACTACTGAGTACTGTGACCCCAGAATATACACACACACACACCACAAGTTATAGTCTCAGAGATGAATATCAAAAATAACACAAGTCATTTTATTCCACAATTATAAACCGTTACACCTTAAAAGGGTTTCTGAATAAATTTACATTTCTTTGCCATTATTACAATTTATAAAGATACATAAGTCTGGTACATCAAAAGTTGAAAGCCTAGCCTATTGGTAGTTCCTACCTCAGCTACAGCGACATCAACGCCTATAGGAAACTGCGGAACATTTCCTATCCGCTCGCAAATTGGGAGCTTGGTCCTGTTCATCTTGTCTGTCTGTTATTGTGTGATGAAAGAAGAAAGCAAGGGTGAACAACAAGCCCACCGAAATAATATGTATACTAATTAACAATATATGAGCATTCTCATAGTACTCATGAAAGTCTTGGTCAAGAAGAAATGAACCAAGTTGATATCTTAACGCGACCAAGTCGCAAAATATTCAGTATATATATACCTATATACTTTTCACAATCTTTGAAATCCTCTGACATGTATAATATACACAGAGTTCCAGTTTATAAATGTATAAAAATATCATTGCAAGGTGATCTCATATATCTAACCTTGTCTCAACGTTTTTCTGAAAATCTTTGACATGCACAAGATAATCATTTACTAGATATAAGTTTAAAAGATGAAGTTACAAGATACTCCAATATACTTATATCTTTTCTGAATACTACTTGAACTACCACCGTTCAATGTATAAATAGTTCATCCCATAGATTAAGCTACAAGACAAAACTTGTATAGAATCAATCTTTGAAATATCATCAAAATGAAATGAAGTTACGAGATACTTCATTTGATGAAAACATCATTTTGAAAACTCGACCCTGCCAACACTCAACAATCGCCCAGCCGTAGCCTTTCTATCGAAGTGCTCTGGGTAGTGTTGCAGAAATATCCAATTGGATGATGAACTCATTACGGGAGTTTGTCGCGCCAGGAAGACCACTCACGATGATCAGTCGCAGTAGTGCAACCCCACCATTTTCTACATGTAGAGGAGAACCTGTCGGATTTACTTGTCAACTGAACACTGGATTCCTAAGGAATGGACCGTCTTAACGGAACTTCCAGGCCATTTGGGCCAATATAATAAGGGTGGGCCGACGCCACTCGACCACTTACGCCACTCCTAGTTCAGATGAAATCCATGACTCTGAAACGTAAAGCTTGTCCCCCCTTTCCCCAAGTAGAAACTTGTTGATACGGCTCCACCAAGATGTCGTATCTAGTTGCAAAGAAAAACTCACCGATATTTCCCAGGCGGTGCCTGTTAATGGAGTAACTTGTTCCAAGAATTTTACTTCCCGAGTGTTGGGTAAGTAATCAAAAACTCTTTTATCAAAACAACAACCTTGTTGCGAATATAAAATACACCACAGAGCCGGATCCCTCAGGTTTTGAGCGAGTATTTAAATCCCCTTCGAAAGGAAGATCTTAAATATAAAAAAATGAGTTTTGGGATCCGCCCTAACCTTTAAAAATCATTTTGAAGACTCGAAAACATTTTTAAGAATGTTTGGAGTAATGCTGATTTAGTAAAATAAATCAGTCCCGATATATTAGAAAATATCTAAATATTATTATTTAAATAATATTCCCATAAGGGTGATCCTTATAAAAATAATCGAGGTAGGAGTTTTAAAACTCATAATTGAAATGAATATTAAATAACCAAAGATATACTTATACGAAAGTAGGATCTTTATTTGAATAATCAAAAGTGAGTTTGATTATCGACACATTATTCTTTAATAAAATAAAGAATAATAATTAGTAAATAATCGGAGTCATAATTCCTCGAATGAATATTCAAATAATAATATTCATTAAATAAAATAAACGTAGTCATATGTCCTCGAATGAATATTCAAAATAATATTCATTAATAAAATAGACGGAGTCATAAGCCCTCGAATGAATATTCAAAATAATATTCATTAATAAAATAAAGTTATCGAATAAACCTTATTCGATTCATAGTTTTGAAAACTATATCTATATATATATATAATATACTCGGGAACATCGACTCCCGGTTTTAGAAAATATTCACCTTTGGGTCCCCTATACTAAGGGTATACGCAACTACTGCTTATCTCTAGCATAGGTATTATGCAACTTATAAGCATTTGAATCAACAATATATATCAAGATTACGAAACAGACATGCATATATACCATATCACATGCTCCAATATATCGCAAGATTTGCTAATTAACCACCATGCATCTATCATAAGATAATGCATATACATATGTATACATCACAACAACAGTATAACGGGTAGAAAACTTGCCTGAGTGTTCCCGGATAGACTTAAGCTTAGAGTGGTTCCGATAACCTATGAACAATAACATAAGTCGGAATTAAACCCCGATCGCTTAAGAAAATAGACTTTAACCAATTGAACCCTAACGTTCGCTTATGGTCACTCCTACGCTTAACGAATCACATAAGTCGTTCGAGTACCCTCGACTCCACCATTTTTAATAAATTAACCATTAAGAATTTTAAGGCGATTCTTTCGCGATACTCTACCAATTGCCTAATCTACTTTACATGATTGTTTCATACTCCAATTAGTCATTTAAGGGCCTTAACCAAGGTCTCAAAGTAAAGTGAGGGGTAAAGGTTCGTTCGTGAAACGCCGTTACTTAAAACGGTCGTTTCTCCTAAACCGTAAATCGGATCTAAGAGAACCACATACCAAAACGAAGCCGACATGATCTAGCTAAACATGGAAAATTTAAAGATTGGTCAATGAGTTATCTGGTCCGAGATTCATGTACAACAGTCTAAGGAAAACGGGCATTACGACGACTATATTTACGAGTTTTCCAAGTTTCTCACTACACCAAAACCTCACCAAACAACCCACAATTATTAACACATCAAAACCTCAACTACATAATACTATACCAGTCCTTATTCTCCAGATTCTTCATCTCAACCAACCACAATCAAGTTCTATGAACTATAACAAGATTCATTCACCAAATCACTCCAATTTCAAATATAACTACTAATAATCAAAGATCATGCTTCTCATTTTGAAAACCAACCATCAAACTCACTAATAGTAAAAGTAAAGGCTATGGTTTGAAGTTTATACCTTCCTTGGTAGGTGTTAAATTGTTAGGAAGCCTTAGGGAGCCTCCTACAAGCTTGATCTTTCCAAAGAAATCAAGAACACAAAGTTAGGCTTTGAAATTTCTAAAAGTACGATTTAAAGAACTGTAAAAATGAGTGTCTTACCATGCTTATTTGGACGATACTTGTGAAAAAGAGTTGTAGGCCATCTCAATACCTTTCCAACGAGCTATAGAACACAACATTTGAGTGAGTATTGAAGGAGATATGACAATTTCAAGTTGCTGGATTTGTTTTGGCCGAGAGCTTCTCTTCATGGGAACAAAGTCAAATTTTTAATTCTTGTGTTATGATATTTTGCTTGGTTGATTTCCTTTTTGGATTGGCAAATTTTGATCTTTTGCCATGGTAACTTTTACATGGCCAAGAATCAACCAACAACACACTTCTTTTTGTCATGCTTATGTCACCATGCAGGTGTCACCTTTTTAACACATGTCCTTTCCTTGTGGTTTGATGATGTCACAATCATTGGCTTCTTGTACAAGCTTGTCTCTTGGTCGCTTATTTGTTTTACGGTTCGCTTAACTTTCGTTCTCGTTCGTCGTTTGAGGGATCATATCTGAGATCTTATTACTTGGGTTCCCCTAAACCTTTCTCAATATTTTATATTCCTTTTATGTTCCTCTCTTATAATCATTGAATTTATATCCTTTTAATCATGTTACCTTTGAAAGGAATATGTCCTAAGTCCAATCATGTATTAGGATTTAGGAATAACTTTGATGTAATCTGTTTTGATTTCATTGATATTAATAAAGACTTGTTTTGTTTTTTATTACGGGCTTTATCTATTTAAGTGTTTAAATAAGATATACCGTAGTTTAGAGTAAAGCTTTTTATGGATTATGATGAGATCATAATAGTGAGACCTAAAAAGATGATAACTCTAAACTTAAATAGTTCCTGGTCATAGGATTACTAACTGGTAATTAATAATCCGCAAAGATCGGTACATACTATGCTTGCTTCATTATGAAGGATGTCTGTTCTCATAGACATTTGTGTGGTGACACTATAGCTAGTATGTAGGTGCTTATTATGGAATAAGTTCACTGAACATGACTCGCATAGCTGAACAACTGATGGAGTTCACTCACGTGTCAGCGGTTGTTCGCAGAGTGATAGTTGTACAAGTATCCTTAGACTTGAGGTCATCATAGTCATCTTGTGTACACTGAACTATGCTTTGGTTTAGTTCTTAGTCTGCAGGGACAATTATTAGGGCTCTTCTGGGTATAGGAATTTGTACACGAAGATAGTGTATGATCAATAAAGGATCTACCCCTTCCAGTGAAGGAAGCAAATGTTCAAGGCTGATCCACTTATGCTAGTTCAGGAATCTCTGGCCAGAGTGAATGAAATTAGAAAGGAGTTTCTAATTTGCATAGAACTACGTATAGTAAATGGTAAGCAAGTGATTGAATTAGATAGGCTTGATACGAGATCCATGCCTTGTATTTAATCGGGACATTGTAGGGTAGAAGGAGTTTATTGTACGGTAACTATTCACTGACAGGTTCTTGGTATTCTAAGCAGTGAATTCATATCATCCGGATAGTCGCGATATGTTGAGAAGCATCACTCACGATGTAGAATAAATGTGATTAATTAATTAATCATATTTAATAAATTAGAGAATTTATATAAATAATGATAAAATAGTTTTATTATTATTTATTTCTACTATCGGCTTAATATTGAACCTACAGGGTCACACCATAAAAAGAGAATGATTTAATGGTGGAGGAATTAATTAATAATGGCTAATAATTATTTATTTGTGAAATAAATAATTAATTGGAAAATTTAATAATTGATTAAATGAGATTTAATTGATTATTAATTTAAAAAAAGTTCTTAATATTATTAATTAAAGGATTTAATTTTTGGAAATTAAATCAAGAGAGGGAATTATTTCTAAAGTGTTTAGAAATAGGATTAATGATTAAAAGGTATTTTAATTATTAATGAGAATAATAAATGGGATAATAATAATAATATTTATGGAAAAATTTCAGCTGAAAATTTTGCCTATAAATACACTATTATAGACCCTAATTTTATTCGAACCCACATCAAACCCGAAAACCCAAAAAGTTTGGAAAACTCAATTCTCTCCACCTTCTTCCTCCTCCTTAACATCGTTTTCTTGGTGGATACCGGTGGAGTGCTTCACACTTGAGGAGCAACTGCTAAGGATCTCTGATCGTTGTCTCCGAATTATTTTTAAAGGTTATATTCGATCCCTCGAATTTTTATTCACGATTTATATGCTTTTATTTGGATTTTATGTGTGTAAAAGTGTTTTTCCATGCCCCGCTGCGTTTAAAAATCCAACAGTGGTATCAGAGCATAGGTTGTATGCATATAGATCTGTGGTAAAAATTTCAAAATTTTATGTGCTTGTATGAATTAATTATGAATTTTACAAGTTATATCATGGATTAATTTTGTCTGATGAGAAATCGTTTCTCAAAATAATTTTGAATGTTGATCTGGGTTCTACAAGTGTTGTAGATCGTCTGGGTATTTTTTTCATAATTTTATGATGTATAGATTTTTTATTATGAATTTTTGAAGTTCTTATAATTAAATTCATAATTAAATAATTCATATATTCATATATATATAAATTGTAAGTATATATATGTTTCAATTGCTTGTCTGCATATATCTGTACTGCATCTGCTGTCTGTAATGCTGCTGCATCGAAGAAGAAAGAGTCTGACACGCACGTTTTTCGAGAAGAGAGAAGACGGCTGCTGCAAAAACAAAAAAAAATAGTGGTGTAACGCATTTTGGGAATGCGTTACACACTTGTGACGCATTCACGGAATGCGTTACACCTTTTAAATGGCTTAAAAGGCTGTAACGCATCACCGGAATGCGTTACAGGGCTTGTAACGCGTTCCTGTAATGCGTTACAGCCCTTCTGTTGATTTTAAAATTGATTTTCTGGGAGTTTCGTAACTCCGTTTTAGGCGTGCAATATACCGTTGGATTCGTTTTTTCGAGACGGATCTAATGGAGTGATCAATTTTAGTTTATATAAAAGTTTTGAACTGTTTATATTTCCATGAAGTGTTTTAAAGCTATTTTTTAACTATTTTAGTTGCTTTTAAATGCTTCATGTGATACATAGAGATGTATAATGCTTAGACCAATATGCTAGATGATGTAAAATGCCTATCTTGATGTTTATTCATGTTTATATATGTGATATATGCTTAGTTTATCATGCGATGATAGATTTAGGTGAACTTAAATGAACATAAGGCGTTTGTTAGACAACCTAGTATAGTGAAATTGTTTCATAACCTTAAGAACAATATTATGAATACAATCATGAGATTCTTGTGTTTGTGAAACACGTAATTGAATATGAATTTTTGATATGAGAGAAAGGATGATTCTGTCAACAACAGATTTCTATCTGTAAGAAAGGGTTATTAAGTGACGCCTCTTGACAATGCTCCACCCGATCTGAGAATCATCTGATTATTGATTATTAATTTGAAATATTTAATTTAAAAGGAAGAATCTCTTTATAATATGATTATGATTGTAACGTAATATAATCCCTCTAAAATTAAATAATATCAAGTAGTAATTGGCCAATGACACAACGGGCTTGTGTCGGTCATAGCCTTCCAACATGATAGAAAAGTATTTCTTATTTTTGAATCATTGTCGGTTCGTGCTACAGCCGAGTGCTTTGATTTTGAAATAAGAAATACTTGTCTATTACATAGAGATGTGTACATTGAATAAGAATCTAAAGGTTGGTACGTGCTACAGCCGTGGGCCTTTGGGGACTGATTCAACTGTACGGAATGTTGGGTTAGACTTGACTTAGAATATTGAGTTTGTCGTGCTACAGCCGAGACTCAATTATTCAAGAGGCTAAAATTTGATTAGGGAATAACATGAGATGTAATTGACAAGAGTTGTCTGCCTATTGAACATTGCATGGCGGTTCGTGCTACAGCCGGGGTTGTGTAATGGAATGTAGGATCCCTATTCCCAATAGCATTATGAATGCTTAATTTTTCACGTAGAGGGTTGAATAAATTAGATAAACTAGTGGGAGCCACTTATGAATAAAGACCCGATTCATATAGTATTTTAAAATGAAATCGAATATTTGCTAAGTGTTGTTATGTGTTTATCATTTACAGATTTACTTTGTACGTTATGTCTTCTGCACTATCACTCAGGAGCATACTAGATGCTCACAAATTGACTGGTCCTAATTATCCTGACTGGCTTCAAAACTTGAGAATTGTTCTCAGGATTGAAAAGCTGGAATACGTGATTGACTCACCTAAGCCTACTGAACCTGCTAGTGATATACATAATGATGAACATGTTGTATATCGTAAGTGGATAGATGATGCAAATGTTGCTCAATGCATCATGCTAGCTTCCATGAACATTGAGCTACAGAAGCAACATGAGCATATGAATGCTCACACTATCCTCATGCATCTACAAAAGTTGTATGATGTGGTGGGGAGGACAGCTCGATATGAGATGTCGAAGGAGTTGTTCGGTTGTAGGATGTCTGAGGGATCATCTGTGAATGACCATGTACTTAAGATGATCAATTTGATTGAACGTCTTGGACAACTTGGTTTTCCCATGGATGGGGAGCTGAGCCAAGACTGGTCTTGCAATCGCTTCCGAGTTCGTTCTCGCAGTTTGTTGTGAACTTTCACATGAATAAGTTGGATGTCAGCCTGCCTGAACTCCACAACATGTTGAAGACTGCGGAATCGAATTTTTCCCCTAAGAAGAGTTCTGTTCTTCTAATTGGTGAAGGTTCCAATCCTAAGAAAAGGAAGAGGAACTCTTCCAAGAAGAAGAAAGTAGGTGAGAAAATGCCGGTTCCACCAAAAGCTGAAGACCCCGAGATCAAAATTGTTTACTTTCACTGTAACAAGGTGGGGCACTAGAAGAGTAACTGCAAGGTTTACCTTGCAGAATTGAAGAAGAAGAAGGGTAGTGAGACTACCGCTTCTGATTCAGGTATGTTCATGATAGAAGTGAATATGTCATTAAATCAAATTTCTACTTGGGTATTCGATACCGCCTGTGGTTCTCATATCTGCAATTGTTGCAGGGACCAAGGAGAAGTAGGACTCTTGAGGAAGAGGAGGTGATTCTACTGATGGGAAATGGAGCAAGAGTTGCTGCTCAAGATGTAGAATCATTTCATTTACATAAGCCTACGGGCAAGACTATTGTTTTAAATAATTGTTATTTTGTTCCCTCGATTGTGAGGAATATTATTCCCATGTTAGACTTGGCTGGATTTTCATTTATTATTGAGAATAATGAATGTTCTATTCTTAGAGATAATATTCTTTATGGACGTGGTGCTTTAAATAATGGTCTGTATGTATGTGACATAATTTATTTCAGATTGAACAAACTAATAAAAGAAAAGGGATGATGAAAATATCACTTTATAGTGGCATTGCAGTCTCCATTTAGTAGACATGGAGAGAGGGCTGCAAATTTGCTAGGAATGGTACACACAGATGTATGTGGACCAATGTCTATGCAAGCCATGGGTGGATTTTCATACTTCATTACTTTCATGGATAATAGATCTGGATTCGGATATGTGTTTGATGAAACACAAGTCTGAGGCCTTTGAAAAGTTCAAAGAATATAAGTATGAAGTGGAGAAACAACCAAACATAGTATTATAACACTTCGATCAGATCGAGGTGGTGAATACTTTAATGGAGTGTTTCTAGATTATCTCAAAGTAAATGGTATAGTCTCCCAGTGGACTCCTCCAGATTGGTATCTGAAAGGAGAAATCGAACTTTGTTAGACATAGTTCGGTCCATGATGAGCTATGCAAATCTTCCAGTATTCCTATGGGGTTATGCATTGGAAACCTCAGCATATTTACTGAATAAGGTGCCTTCCAAAATCTGTTCCTCAAACTTCGTATGAGATATGGAAAGAAAGGAAACTGAGTCTTAAACACGTTAAGATTTGGGGATGTCCAGCTTATGTCAAGAAAGTTGACCCAGATAAGATGGAATATCGATCCGTAAAATATAGTTTTATGGGATATCCTAAAGAGACTTTAGGGTATTACTTTTACACCGATCATCGGGTGTTTGTCTCCAGACATGCTACCTTCTTGGAAAAGGAGTTTATCCTTGAAGGAAACAGTGGGAGCAAAATTGAACTTGATGAAGTTCAAGAAGCACAAACTACTACAGATCGAGTGGAAACACCTTGTAAGTCATATGTCATAGCCTATTTGTATATTCGAGGATTCAACTCAACTCAAATAAGAATGTAATAAGTAAATAGTGGATCGACCGTCAGAGAGATCTCTTAAAGTAATATCTGTCAAAGGATTCAGAGACAAGGTTCATCTACAGACTTGAGGAGTTAATTCACTGGAAGAAGTTCAAGAAGTTGATCATGCCTCAGTGATATAAATCAAGATCGTGGATTTAATCAAGTGACAGAGATCTCGTCAGAGTATCATTAATTACAAGGATTCAATCTGAAGAAAATCAGAGTATCAAAGTCAAGACATGAAGAAACGTCACGGAAGTTAGTCACTCATGAACCAGACAGTACATCGAGTGTCAACATTGAAGTGACGGAATTGATTCATAAGTCTCAGTGATTTTCAGAAGATTATCAGAAGATTGGATGCTGCTCAAGGTTAGTATTAATTCTCTATTAATTAATTAAGTCATATAATTTAATTAAGAAAATAAATTATATCTGCAAAGATTAATTTATTGATTAATTAAATTAATTGATTAATTAATTCAGAATTAATATTAAGGATTTTCAGGTTTTTAATTGGTTTAAAAATCTATTTAAATTGAAACAAGGCAAACTGATTGTATTAGTATGACAATCGGTATGACAATCAATAGTCATACCGAAAGTCATGCTAATTCATTTAATTGTCTTGTTAGAATTTTTATTAGATTAAAAATCTGTTATTAATCTTTGCAAGACAATCTGAATTGTACTTATGTGACAATCGGTATGACAATCAATTGTCATACCGAAAGTCATGCCAGTTCAAATAGATTGTCCTGCCGAAAGTCATGCTGGTTCAAATGATTGTCTTGCTAATTCAAAAGGATAGTCTCACCGATTGTCATGCAAGCTTACAGGATTGTCATTGCAGTTCATTTGCATTCGGCTGTTTACTTAAAAAGAAAAAGAAGCAGCAGAAGTTCATCTATCCATACACAAGTCAAAGAACAAACAGAGAGAAAAAGCAGCCAAATATTTCATCTTATCTGCTAATTCAAGATCACAATTTCTAGCTTGTAAAGTTAAATCCAATCAACTAGAAATCATTCTTTTGTTCGTGTGTATCAATCTAGCGGATCAAAATCCCTAGAACTTAATCTCAAATCGCGTTTAGCATTTGATTCTAATTATTGCAAAAATAGAAAAAGTTCATGTCGAATTTATTCTAGATTTGTGATAATTGATTTGAGATTAATACCTTGTAATCGATACAGTTGTTGTAACACCTTTCAAGTTTAATAATATTTTTATTTAACTTGAATTTTGTTTCACATTTTTTTATTCCGCATTTAATTCGATTATTCGGTACTGTTTGTATTCAACCCCCCCTTCTACAAACAAATTGGGACCTAACAATTGGTATCAGAGCCTTCTGATTAACGAACAAATCAAGATCCTAGACTTTTGTGATTTTTCAACTCCTTGAATTTTTATTTATTCAAAAATTCATAATGACTTCACATAAAGTTGGAACCGTTAAAATTCCACAATTTGATAAAGAGAATTATATCATGTGGAAGAAGAAGATGCTATTATTTTTACAAGTTGCAAATCCCAAATATTCAAACTTGTTAAAGAAGGGTATAAAAACTCCGATGGTTATTGAACCGGAGGTAATAATAGATGGTGTGGTGATTACTGAAGCTAGAACCTATCCAAAAGAGCCTGAAGATTTTACTCCTGCTGAGAAGGAAGAAGCCTCCTTGGATGCCAGCCTTCAATTAATATTAATTGATTCCCTTGATCCCTTGATGAACAGACATATGATGAACTGTAAAAATTCCAAACACATGTGGGAAACTATTGAGGTGATTAATGAAGGCACAGAGGAAGTTAGGGAGAACAAGTTGGAAATCCTAACCTCTGAATATGAACATTTCAAATCAAATCTAGGAGAAGGAATTACTGAAGTGTTTGAGAGGTATAATGCGTTGATCAACAACCTGAACATCAATGGAAAGTATTATTCAATCAGGGAGGTCAACAAAAAGTTCCTTTTAACACTGCCAGCTCATCTTGAACATAGAATCACTGCCATTAGAGAAGCTAGAGATCTGAGTGAGATTTCTTTGGACAGGCTCTATGGAGTGTTAAAAACCTATGAGTTGGAGCAGATTCAACAGAAGGAAGTCTACGGGAAGGATAGAATGGTCAGCACATCTACTGCACTTGTAGCTGAAGGTCAACAACAACAACAATCTCAACAGTTAGAAAGAATGGTACAGTTTTCCAAGGGTGAGGAAAATGAGTTAGTAGCAGAATATGATCCTCCTACTACAAATCAATCAAGTGATGATTTTTATTCCTTGGAAGAGCTGGAGCAATTGGAAGATGAATCAATGGCCCAAATTGTCAAGAGATTCTCCCATGTCAGATTCAGGAGGAATCCCAAGCTTAAGTACAAGTCCAACTACAACAAATTCCAGAAAGGTGGATCTTCATCCTCTAACACCAGCAGTGGTGGGTACAAAACAGGGATGGTTGATCGAAGCACCATTAGATGCTATAACTGCAATGAGTTGGGACACTTTGCCACAGAATGTAGGAAGCCAAAGCAAGTAAGAAAGAACTCTGAAAGGGCTTATCTGGTAAAGGGAAGAAGCTGGGATGATACTGACAGTGAAGATGAAGATGAAGGAAATCTTGCTCTTATGGCTATTGATGGAAAAGCTTCATCGTCAAGAATAGAGGTAAAACTTTCTGATGCTGAAATGGTTTATCATCTAAGAGGTAACTTAGATTGTGCACGTCGTGATAATGAACTGTTAAGTTTAAAGATCACAGACCTTGAGAAAGAGGTCAATGAATTAAGACTTGTGCATATTAATCAAGACAAATTAAAAGAACAGGTATCTTTTCTAGAGAATAGAGTTGACTGTTATAGAAAACTCGAAACTATTCTCAAAGACAAGATCACCGGTCTTGAGACTAAGGTTAGAGCCTACTTCAATTCTTGTTCGAAGGCTAAAGAGTTCTACAGTAAGCAAGCTGTTAATCAAACATCTGGAATAGGTTATGATTACAATGCTGCTATTGGAGAATTAGGCATAAACTCCCCTCCTCATGTCTGTGCTAAAGGGAGGGAAGTACCACATGTGCTTAAGGGTGTTGATGAACCCCTCTATAAAGCATCAATTGCTGAACCATTTGATGCGACCTCTTCTGTTATTCAAGAAGAAATACGTGCTGAGGATCATGCTTATGAGAAGATTGTTTCCAAGTCAAGTGAGTCGAAAGTTCCAGTCAAAGTTGTGAAAGTAACTGAGACTAACTCAGACACACATGAGTTGGATAACAATAATGCCATGTCTACCATGCATAAATTGCCTGCTGTTAATCACTCTCATAAAGCATGTGGTGTTTCTAATTGTATGTCTTGTGCTTTTAATATGATGTATGCTTATTTTAATGGTAAGCATGTGTCTAATGATAAGACTACTCCTTGTCAGCATGTGAATAACAAGAAGCATGATAGGTCTAAGACTGCCAATCCTTCTAAGACTAGAAAGGAGACATTTGTGCCTAAGCTTAAACAGAAATTTGTTAAGGCTGTTTACAAGGTCAAATGTTCAGTCAGTGAGAAAGTTGAGACAATTAAAATTAAAAATGTTGTTTTGCCTGACAAAGGACAGTTCTACAAGTATGCCGGGCCCAACCAAGTTTGGGTTCCGAAGAAGGTCTAATCCATTTGTAGTGCAGGGCATTAAACAAGTATAACCGGTAGTGTGGATTCTTGACAGTGGATCATCAAGACATATGACCGGAGATAGAGCCCTGCTATCAAATGTGGTTGAGAAAGCTGGCCCCATGGTTACCTTTGGAGATAACAGCAAAGGTTTATCTGAGGGATATGGCTGTTTGCAAGCTGGGAATGTTATCATTGTAATTTTGTATATTGTGCTAGGTTATTATCAGGAAGCAGTATTTAACATATAGCACCAGTGACGAGACTTGAGAATATTACGACATATCAGACACCTGCTGCACATTACACTTGGAATTATACTCTAGTAAGATGTGTACAAGTGTACTCCTGATTGGTGAGTCAAAAGAGGAAGTCAGTGCACCACAGTTCATGGACTTTGCAGTTGCAGATCTATTGGACTATGCAATCTCTTCTTCACAATCTCACTTCAGGTTGGTATGAACGAGTATACTGCTCAAGCAATCGTCAAGGACATGGTATGGCACTCTAACAGAAGTTATAATCTTATATGAATAAGTAGAGTCGTCATATTAGTAACTATCTTATCACTAAGCACAATCATATTGTTTTATATGTGCAGTGATATATTGTTTATGCAACATAACAATTAGTATCTAAAGTACTTGACAAGTATCGGTCAATGATATCTTGTTAACATTATGTTGCAGATATTTGTAAGCTTTTGACATGAATGAGAATTACTTAGACTTTACCCTAAGTGATCAATGTTTTATCAAAAACTCATTCATATTGAAAAACAAAAATTAAACTTCTTTCTACATTAGTGATTTTTTATTTCATGTAAAATCTTTTGAAATCACTATTGTAAATCATTTTCTCTCTATTACCATATATTTTGTGATACAGGTTCAGTCTCCAATGACTTTCTTTCATTGACAGTCATGAGGTTGAAAACCCACAACGTCTATCCCAGACTGTAAAGACAAACACAGAAACAGAACCAACCAACACTCTCTTACCACTAAATGTAGTATGAATGAGCGTGAAGGAGATAGTGCCCTAGTGCACCACATAAGGAAGGTTCTGTAGTCAACCCAGTAGCTCTGTCTCATACATAGATGAGTAGTATTTAAACCGAGACAACTGCTAGCCCCCATACATCTTCTCAAAAAGATGTAATGGCTGAAAAGGCACAAAAACAGTTACTAGATTCATTCTCTCAACAGGGTGAGTCTATTGAATTTTGCCTGTCGGCCAAGGTATCCGATGTAGTGTCACCACCTCAAATATAAACAATTCTTGATGCACAAGGAAAGGTTACACACACAAAGGATGAGTTGACGGAAACAAGAGTTTCGACCATTTTAAGGTCAGATTCGATTGTTCAAGGTTCGTTAATGGACCAATGGCCTTTACAGGTGTTAGGAGAGGATACTGATCCAAAAGCCATATGTCAGTGGTCAGCGTCTACCTCCCCAGGCTTAAATCCCCTGGATGCATCTGCGGATAGTGGATCTGACATAGGTGCAGATCGGCAACTTATTGACAATGATTCAGATATTACCTGATGAGTCACAAGGAAATGTCTTCACAGACATTAGAAGGGAACTTTGATCTTTATGCTAAATTCGTTGGATCATTGTTTACCTTCCCAGAATTCAAATCTGGAACCCTAAAAGGGAAACTAGCAACTTGTAGATTATGACTCAGATTTATCTGACGAGTTTAACAAGGATGGGGATTTGTGAACTCCCATTGCACCACCTGTGACCTCCTTAAAGGATGGCTAAGGTGATTTTCCTTGCAGGTACAGCTGGATTATGGAACTATGAGAGAAGAGTGATACACTTGTGAGAATGAGTGTAAACACGAGTGGAGAGAAGAGTGAAACACATGTGAGGTACACTAAAACACAATCACACACTCACAGTGAGGAAGAAACAGAAACTACTTGTTATTTCTTTTCCAACCAAGTGAAATATGAGAACTCCTTCAGACGACGGCATACATTCCTTCTTTAAGGGGGAGATAAAAGCTTAAGTAATAGTTTGGAGGATTCCTCAACTAAGGGGGAGAAATAGCAGGGAGGAAGAAAAAGAAAAATGTACACTACACCACACCATTGTTGTTTGTAACTACGGATCCTATTGTACGGGAGAGGTGGTAAACACAAGGTGATTTTCTGATAAGGGAAGAAGCTGTTAAGGGAGTACCATTGGTTTTTATCTGCGGATCCTATTGTACGGGAGAGGTGGTAAAACGAAGGTGATCTTATTTAATCAGTTGATTCTCATAGGGGGAGAAGCAAGAGATATGGGCTTCTCAACAGGAAATGTGGTTATACAAATGAAGATGGAACTACTTGAAGATATGTTCAGTCTAGAGGAACATCTACTTGGAATCTGGAAAATGTTAAATGTCATCCAGAACTTTTCTGCTATTTACTTTGCATGTATGTTTATATCTTTTTCTTATTTGTTAGTTGAGTTATCCTCTAGGTATTTGTGTGTTATTGTCTAACAAACAAATAGGGGGAGATTGTAAGTCATATGTCATAGCCTATTTGTATATTCGAGGATTCAACTCAACTCAAATAAGAATGTAATAAGTAAATAGTGGATCGACCGACAGAGAGATCTCGCAAAGTAATATCTGTCAAAGGATTCAGAGACAAGGTTCATCTACAGACTTGAGGAGTTAATTCACTGGAAGAAGTTCAAGAAGTTGATCATGCCTCAGTGATATAAATCAAGATCGTGGATTTAATCAAGTGACAGAGATCTCGTCAGAGTATCATTAATTACAAGGATTCAATCTGAAGAAAATCAGAGTATCAAAGTCAAGACATGAAGAAACGTCACGGAAGTTAGTCACTCATGAACCAGACAGTACATCGAGTGTCAACATTGAAGTGACGGAATTGATTCATAAGTCTCAGTGATTTTCAGAAGATTATCAGAAGATTGGATGCTGCTCAAGGTTAGTATTAATTCTCTATTAATTAATTAAGTCATATAATTTAATTAAGAAAATAAATTATATCTGCAAAGATTAATTTATTGATTAATTAAATTAATTGATTAATTAATTCAGAATTAATATTAAGGATTTTCAGGTTTTTAATTGGTTTAAAAATCTATTTAAATTGAAACAAGGCAAACTGATTGTATTAGTATGACAATCGGTATGACAATCAATAGTCATACCGAAAGTCATGCTAATTCATTTAATTGTCTTGTTAGAATTTTTATTAGATTAAAAATCTGTTATTAATCTTTGCAAGACAATCTGAATTGTACTTATGTGATAATCGGTATGACAATCAATTGTCATACCGAAAGTCATGCCAGTTCAAATAGATTGTCCTGCCGAAAGTCATGCTGGTTCAAATGATTGTCTTGCTAATTCAAAAGGATAGTCTCACCGATTGTCATGCAAGCTTACAGGATTGTCATTGCAGTTCATTTGCATTCGGCTGTTTACTTAAAAAGAAAAAGAAGCAGCAGAAGTTCATCTATCCATACACAAGTCAAAGAACAAACAGAGAGAAAAAGCAGCCAAATATTTCATCTTATCTGCTAATTCAAGATCACAATTTCTAGCTTGTAAAGTTAAATCCAATCAACTAGAAATCATTCTTTTGTTCGTGTGTATCAATCTAGTGGATCAAAATCCCTAGAACTTAATCTCAAATCGCGTTTAGCATTTGATTCTAATTATTGCAAAAATAGAAAAAGTTCATGTCGAATTTATTCTAGATTTGTGATAATTGATTTGAGATTAATACCTTGTAATCGATACAGTTGTTGTAACACCTTTCAAGTTTAATAATATTTTTATTTAACTTGAATTTTGTTTCACATTTTTTTATTCCGCATTTAATTTGATTATTCGGTACTGTTTGTATTCAACCCCCCCTTCTACAAACAAATTGGGACCTAACACACATGTTCTGACTAAACAACCTTTTGTGGAACAGCCCATTCATAGGTCAGGGAGAGTGTCTCGCTAACCTGAGAGGTAATATGGCCTTGTCATTGAGAATGACAATGAGTTGTCGATCATTAATGATGACGACCCTGTGACCTATAATGAGGCTATGAGTAGTGTTGACTCAGAGAAATGGCATAGTGCCATGAAATCCAGAATGGAATCTATTTATATGGTATACAAAAGATAGATTATAGCAGATGGCCAGGTGGAGACCTTTAAGGCCAGGCTTTTGGGAAAAGGATTCAAACAAAGGCAATGGATTGACTTTGATGAAACCTTTTACCTGTAGCCCTGTTAAAATCAGTTCGGATTTTGCTTGCGAATGCTGCTTACTACGACTATGTGATCTGGCAAATAGCCAGATGGTTTTCTTTCCAAGGGAAATGAAAACCTAGTATATAAGCTGCTGCGAACCATATGTGGTTTAAAGCAAGCTTCTCGAAAGATGGAACATTCATTTTGATGAGACAATCAAAGAGTTTGATTTTATCAAAAACGCAGATGAACCATGCATCTACAAAAGGGTTAGTGGGAGCGCGGTAACATTTCTTGTATTGTATTGAAATAGAGTTGACACACATAACAACATAGCAGACCCACTCACAAAGCTACTTTCTGAAAGTCACTTTGATCGTCATAAAGACAAGATGGGTATTAGATACCAGAGTGATTGGCTTTAGTACAAGTGGGAGATTGAAAGGAATATGTCCTAAGTCCAATCATGTATTAGGATTTAGGAATAACTATTATGTAATCTGTTTTGATTTCATTGATATTAATAAAGACTTGTTTTGTTTTTTATTAAGGGCTTTATCTATTTAAGTGTTTAAATAAGATATACCATAGTTTAGAGTAAAGCTTTTTATGGATTATGATGAGATCATAATAGTGAGACCTAAAAAGATGATAACTCTAAACTTAAATAGTTCCTGGTCATAGGATTACTAACTGGTAATTAATAATCCGCAAAGATCGGTACATACTATGCTTGCTTCATTATGAAGGATGTCTGTTCTCATAGACATTTGTGTGGTGACACTATAGCTAGTATGTAGGTGCTTATTATGGAATAAGTTCACTGAACATGACTCGCACAGCTGAACAACTAATGGAGTTCACTCACGTGTCATCGGTTGTTCGCAGAGTGATAGTTGTACAAGTATCCTTGGACTTGAGGTCATCATAGTAATCTTGTGTACACTGAACTATGCTTTGGTTTAGTTTTTAGTCTCCAGGGACAATTATTAGGGCTCTTCTGGGTATAGGAATTTGTACACGAAGATAGTGTATGATCAATAAAGGATCTACCCCTTCCAGTGAAGGAAGCGAATGTTCAAGGCTGATCCACTTATGCTAGTTCAGGAATCTCTGGCCAGAGTGAACGAAATTAGAAAGGAGTTTCTAATTTGCATAGAACTACGCATAGTAAATGGTAAGCAAGTGATTGAATTAGATAGGCTTGACACGAGATCTATGCCTTGTATTTAATCGGAACATTGTAGGGTAGAAGGAGTTTATTGTACAGTAACTATTCACTGAATAGGTTCTTGGCATTCTAAGCAGTGAATTCATATTATCCGGATAGTCGCGATATGCTGAGAAGTATCCCTCACGATGTAGAATAAATGTGATTAATTAATTAATCATATTTAATAAATTAGAGAATTTATATAAATAATGATAAAATAGTTTTATTATTATTTATTTCTACTACCGGCTTAATATTGAACCTACAGGGTCACACCATAAAAAGAGAATGATTTAATGGTGGAGGAATTAATTAATAATGGCTAATAATTATTTATTTGTGAAATAAATAATTAATTGGCAAATTTAATAATTGCTTAAATGAGATTTAATTGATTATAAATTAATTAAGAAAAGTTCTTAATATTATTAATTAAAGGATTTAATTTCCCATTATTTCTAAAGTGTTTAGAAAAAGGATTAATGATTAAAAGGTGTTTTAATTATTAATGAGAATAATAAATGGGATAATAATAATAATAATATTTATGGGAAAATTTCAGCTGAAAATTTTGCCTATAAATACACTATTATAGACCCTAATTTTATTCGAACCCACATCAAACCCGAAAACCCAAAAAGTTTGGAAAACCCAATTCTCTCCACCTCCTTCCTCCTCCTTAACATCGTTTTCTTGGTGGATACCGGTGGAGTGCTTCACACTTGAGGAGCAACTGCTAAGGATCTCTGATCATTGTCTCCGAATTATTTTTAAAGGTTAGATTCGATCCCTCGAATTTTTATTCACGATTTATATGCTTTTATTTGGATTTTGTGTGTGTAAAAGTGTTTTTCACGCCCCCTGCGTTTAAAAATCCAACAACCTTATACTCATTTCTTTCGGTATCTGGTGGATTTTCGGGAAAAATCAAAGTGTCCGGATTCGAATTCTAATGACCTTTACATACACTCATTTACTTTATGGAATACTAATACGATCTTAGAATTTCCATAAAATTACTCCTATATAGCGTGGTCTGATAATTTTCCTTAATCATCATCATCAGCAAAAGTTACTATTTATCCGTGTTTCAAAAATTCCAAAAATTGGGGTTATTACACTCAGTTCAAGTCTGTTGGAAGAAAACCAAAAAAATGCAAGCTGGTGTTGGGGTTATATGGAATTGCTTCAATCAAACTGACTTTCCGCCTCTAAACAAGTGCCTCATAGATGATGAAATTTCTAACAATTAGCTAAAGAAATTGTCAAAGTCCGGGTTGTATCACTTGCATAAGTCAGAATCTACTACCAAGATGGCTCCTTCATTTTGCTTAGCAAGACAGTAATGGAAACTTTTTCTACTACAGAACTCAAGAGGGTGATCAGCTTGATCAAGGATAAGGACATAAGTACAAAAATGTGGAAGGATGTGATGTCTGAAAGTTTGAGGAAAAGGAATGAAAGGCATTCAATAATTGAAGGCTGAAAAAGAGGAAAGGGACAAAAAATATGCAAGGGAGATGGAAATGTTTGAGCAGATATCTTATGAACTCAAGGCAAGGGGGTTGAGTAGAATATCACAAGATGGACATTTTTTGAACATACAAGTTGGAAGATTCACAAGATTCAGAGTTGGTTACTTAAATGGTTACTCATTGGATGAATGGCTCAAGCTTGTAGAAGATCTAAGAGGGATTGAAATTATAGAGGAACTTCAAGTGCTTGTAGAGCTAAAGGACCTCATTAAAAAATAATCAGGCTATGAGAAAATAATTTGATGGCTGTAATTATTGAATTTATATAATCACTCAATGTATAAAAAGTTTTATTGTTAATCTGTCAGTTTTTATGTAATTATTTGTCACTTAGGGTTAGTCTTGTTATCAGACATGAATTTGTGTTAAGCAATCTTCTCACAAATTGGGGGAGGTTATTGTGCCAGATATTCCTACATAACAAGACTATGTTATACTGATAACCCTAAAAATTAATTGTTTGATAATCAACTTTGTGTTTTGTATTATATTACTTGAGGCTGTAAAATGGTTAGAAGATTAGACTGGAGTATTTTTCTGTAAACATATTCAAGCTAAAAAATAAACTCTGGAAGAAGATCAAGCCATGATCATGCCTCAGAGAAAAGTGAAGAAGTTTGAAGTTGAATAAACTATTTTATGAAAAATGTTCTAAGTCAAGATATCGACAAGTCACAGATCAAGCAAAATAGAAAAATCATTCGAGAACTCCAGAATAACTAATCGAGAAGTCCAAAATGGCTTATAGATAAGTCTCAGAGATATCGACAAGTCAAAATGAAGATGTGAAGATTGGAGATATCGACAAGTCAATTTATCATTAGAGAAGTCTCAGAGATATCAACAAGTCAAATGAAGATGTGAAGATTGGAGATATCGACAAGTCATTTCTGCATGTAGAGAACTCAGAGTTATGGATAAGTCAAAATGAAGATGTGAAGATTGGAGATATCGATAAGTCAATTTCTCTTTAGAGATCTCAGAGATATCGACAAGTCAATTCTACATGTAGAGATCTCTGAGATATCGACAGGTCATTTAACATGCAAAGATCAAGAGACCTTGACAAGTCAAAAATACCTATAGAAAACTCTGAGATCTCGTTAAGTCATTATACTTATCGAGATGTCACTTCTCTATAGAACAAACTGGAGATCTCGACATGCCTCTCAAATACATAATACAAAAAAATGAATATTCAAGATTATCAGTCAACAAGCGATCTATCATCTATATTGAAAAGTCTACAAAGTAGCTGGAGAGAGTACAAGATCAAGGGCCAAGATTAACTAGACAAAGGATGGTCATAAACCTACAAGATTCTGCACACATTTGCTAAGCCAGAAATGGAAATAGAAAAAGGTTATTTTAGAAAAGGGTTTAATACATTTTAATACAAGTTTTGTAAACCCGTGGTGCTAGTGTATAAAGCATGCACTGGTCCTTAGTTTAGTTGTAACAAACATATTCACATTTTCTTGTATTCTCTCAAGGAAGAAGCCGAGTTCTTATATTTTTAAGAACACATAATTTGTAGCAAGACAAACTTAATTAATATAAACTAAGTGAGTTTTAATTTGAAATATTGTCTTTGTTGTTCTTGTAATTTTAATTTTTCTAACACAATATCTCTACAGTTAAACTGCTTTGTTCACACACCATATCCAAACAAGTTTTAAAAAGGCTAAAAATCCAAGAAACACATTCACCCCCCCTGTGTTGTACTCATTGACTAACAATACAGTTTATATATGGAACTCTGTGTATATTATGCTTGGCAGAGGATTTCAAAGACTTACGAAAAGTATAAATATTGAATATTTTGCGACTTCGTCGTGATAGATATCAAACTTGGTTCATATCTGTTTGACCAAGACTTTCATAAACACTTTAAAAATTTACATATACTGTTGAACAATTACATGCTATTTTGGAGGGCTGTGTTGCTTACCCTTGCTTATTTTATCTATCACAAAAATAGCTAGACTAGATGGACATGACCAAGCTCCCAATTCATTAACGGATAGGGAACGTTCCGCAGTTTTCTGTAGGCGTTGATGCCGCTGTGGCTAAAGTAGGAACTACCAATAGGCTAGGATTTCAAATTTTCATATATTAGACTTATGTATATCTATGAATTGTTATAATGTCAAGGAATATATAAATTTATTCAAAAATTCTTTTGAGGTGTAATAACTCATAATTTGTAGATCGTATGACTTGTACTATTTCAGTTTCATCTCTGAGATTATAACGTGTGGTGTGTGTATGTGTGTATTGTGGGGTCAGTATGCAGTAGTCAGTTATTATGTCAAGATTAAGTGTTGATTAATGGAAATGAAATTCGTGACAACCTGGACCCCGACCTGGATTTGGGGGTGTTGTACGACTGCGACTGATCATCATAGTTGCACACCCTGGGCGCGGGTGAAGCTCCAAAAAGTAGTTCATCATCCATATTGGATCTTTTTGATTCTACAACGCTATCATGAGAACCTCAAGAGAAAATGCTGCGACTGGGTAATTAACGACCTCGAGAGAAAAGGCCATGACTGGGTATCCGATGAGCGCAGGCAGAGTCAACACTTCAAAATGATGTGTTGAAAAATGAAGTATCTTATAAAATCATCTTTTAAAGAATATTTCCAGAATTAATTTTACTTAAAGGGATAAGGACTCTCAAAGAGTTTTACGAAAATGATCTATACAAGTCTTACCTTGTAGCTTCATCTTTATGATAAACTTTTGAAAACTAATTATACTTTGAACCGTAGTAGTTCAATTAGTTTTTCTAAAAAGATATATAAGTATATTGGAGTATCTTGTAACTTCATATTTTAAATTTATATCAAGTAAATGATTATCTTTTGCATGATAAAGATTTTCAGAAAAACGTTGAGGCAAGGTTAGATATATGTGATCACCTTGTAACGTTATTTTATACAGTTTATATATGGAACTCTGTGTATGTTATGCATGACAGAGGATTTCAAATATTTATTAAAAGTATATATATTGAATATTTTACAAATTCGTCGCGTTAAGATATCAAACTTGGTTCATATGGTGCTATAAAAATGTACATATATTATTGAACATTATATGCTATTTTGGTAGGCTGTGTTGCTCACCCTTGCTTTTTTAATCTATCACAACAACAGCTAGACTAGATGGACATGACCAAGCTCCCAATTCGCGAACGGATAGAAAATATTTCGAAGTTTCCTGTAGGCGTTGATGCCGCTGTGGGTGAGGTAGGAACTACCATTAGGCTAGGCTTTCAAATATTGATGTACCAGACTTATGTATATCTATGAATTTTTATAATGGCAAGGAACATGTAAATTTATTCAGAAATACTTTAGAGGTGTAATACCTCATAATTTTTGGACAGTATGACTTGTACTATTTCGATTTCATCTCTAAGACTATAACGTGTGGTGTGTGTGTGTTGTGGGGTCAGTACACAGTAGTTGGTTGTTGAGTCAAGATTAAGTGTTGATTAACGGAAATGGAACTCGTGACAACCCGGATCCCCGCCCTTGGATTTGGGGGTGTTGTACGACTGCGATTGATCATCGTAGTTGCACACCCTGGGTGCGGGTGAAGCTCCAAAAAGTAGTTCATCATCCACATTGGATCTTTTTCATTTTGCAACTCTATCATGAGAACCCCGAGAGAAAAGGTTGTGGCTGGGTAATCAACGACCTCGAGAGAAACGGCCACGGCTGGGTATCCGATGAGCACTGACAGAGTCAAAATTTCAAAATGATATGTTGAAAAATGAAGTATCTTGTAACTTCATCTTCTAAAAAATATTACAAGAATTAATTTTACTTGAAGGGATAAGGACCCTCAAAGAGCTTTACAAAAATACAAGTCTTACCTTGTAGCTTCATATTTATGATGAACTTTTGAAAACTAATTATACTTTGAACAATACCAGTGCAAGTAGTTTTCCTGAAAAGATATATAAGTATATTGGAGTATCTTGTAACTTCATCTTTTAAAATTATTTCGAGTAAATGATTATCTTCTGCATGACAAAGATTTTCTAGAAAAATGTTAAGGCAAGGTTAAATATATGAGATCACCTTGTAATGTTATTTTATACAGTTTATATATGGAACTCTCTGTATATTATACATAGTAGAAGATTTCAAAGATTTATGAAAAGTATGTATATTGAATATTTTACGACTTCGTCGTGTTAAGATATCAAACATGGTTCATATTTGCTTGACCAAGACTTTTGTAAATACTATAAAAATGGTGGGTTATGTTGCTCACCCTTGCTTATTTTATATATCACAACAATAGCTAGACGAGATGGACAGGACCAAGCTCCCAATTCATGAACGGATAGGAAACATTCCGCAGTTTCCTATAGGTGTTGATGCCGCTGTGGCTGAGGTGGGAACTACCAATAGGCTAGGCTTTCAACTTTTGATGTACCCATATTAAGTAAGGAATTGTATAAGATCTTTTATACAAAATCCCATCTATCAAGGAGTATCTTAGTGCTCGAACAACCAACTTTCGTGCTTCAGTAGCATCATTTGGCAACCAACCGGTTTAAATATGGGTCTTAATGGGATCTATCCATGACGTCCCCAGACATATAGAAGCTACAAGATTAACATCAATGCTCCGTGAATTCAGAACATGGAAGTATACACTTCCTGAACTTTCATCTATCTTAGATGAAGCAAACTTTGATAATACATCTGCCTTAGCATTTTCCTCCCTCGAAATTTGCTCAACATGGCATTCATCGAATTGGGTCATCACAACCCTTACTAGTTGCACATACTTAGCCATCGTATCATCCCTTGCTTCAAACTCTCCCTTTACCTGGGATATGACCAGCTTCGAGTCTCCACAGACTTTTAAGTTCTTGACTCTAAGTGTCCCTGCTAAGCCAAGACCAGCTATCGGAGCTTCATATTCTGCCTCATTGTTTGTGGTCGGGAAGTCTAATTTCATAGAATATTCAATCAAGAACCCATCAGGGTTTTGTAAAACTAACCCTGCTCCACTTGAATTTGTTTTTAATGCCCCATCAAAATAGAGAACCCAATATTCCTTCTCCTTAGCATCCTTTTCTTTGTCCCTCTTATCAACTTCCTTGTCTTGAGGTGTGGTATCTTCCTGCCCCCCGACTTCTTGGTTGGGTATGGTACATTCCACCACGAAGTCAGCCAATGCCTGGGCTTTTATTTCCGTTCATGGCTTATACTTGATGTCGAATTCTCCCAGCTCTATTGCCCACTTGATCACCCTCCCACTAGCCTTGGAACTATGAATGATATTTCTCAGGGGTTGATTTGTTAGAACCTCAATCTTATGAGCCTGGAAGTAAGGACGCAACTTTCTCGAAGCCATTACCAAGGATAAAGCAAAATTCTCAATAGTTGAATAATTCAACTCAGCTCCATGCAGAATTTTGCTGACATAGTATACGGGTTTCTGGATTTTCAATTCCTCCTTAACTAATACAGCGATCAAGGCACTCTCTGAAATGGCCAAGTACAAGTATATAACTTCATTCAAAACTGGCTTGGCCAACAACAGGGCCTGAGCCATATATTTCTTTAATTCCTCGAATACCTTCTGGCTTTCCTCCCTTCATACAAAGTCTTTAACTGTTAGGTCACACACACTGTAGAAGGGGGTTGAATACAGTGTTTATCATAATCAAATCGAATTAAAGAACTCAAGTAACAGAAAACAGACTTTATTCAATATAATAAACACTGTTACAATATGGAACTGTCCTCTCTCAGTGATGAACAAATATCACGAGAGCTGATAGGGTTACAATGAATAATATTCTCGATAATGATAACACTTATAGTGTAAACCCTATGTCTGTGTTTATATACTACACAGTTACAAGATAATTGCTAATTGATATGGAATATAATTCTGCTTCCTAAAATATATCAATCAGTTATCTTTTCTTCCAAGTATTCCATTCTTCATGGAATTTCTTCTTCATGCACATCTCTTCTTACGTTTGTCTTGATCTTCTTTCCTTTCAATCAACCGCCTTCCTTATCTGAAAGTTTCCTTTAAGTCCTGATATTATCTTATGATAATTATCTCCTGAACCTTAAGTACTGATAACTTAAGTTCTGACTTCAGTATAAGTGCTGATTTCAGTTAAGTGCTGATTTTTCCTGTTTAAGTAAGATCTGAAAACTAAACATAAATCATATTAGACATGACATTATCAAATATATCTAACAATCTCCCCCAACTTGTAAATTAGCATAATATACAAGTTCAACGGATATTTGATGATGTCAAAAACATTAAGTACAAATGCATGAGAATTTGACTAGATAACTACAACTTACAGTCCTTAAAGCTTTACCAACTTTAACTTCTGATAACAACTTTAGTCTGTATATACATCAGAATTTGAGCAGTTGTAGATCTTGACTTGGCTTCATTTTCTGATCTCTTTGATATCAGGAGTTGTTCTGAGATAGTTCTTTAACAAACATCTCTCAGCATATTTGAGTTCATCAATCATCCTCCTTTTAGCATCTTTGAGTTCTGCAGTATCTTCACCAGTTTGGAAGATAGCATATCTGAGATCATTAATTTTTGCTTTTCTCAACTCCTGATCTAGTCTTATGACATAGGCTTTGTCAGACTCTAGATTGAATTCAAGTCCCTTAATACCAAGATATGTTCTGATCTTTGCAGTATTAGGCTTCATATCAACAACATCACCCTTGTGATCTCTGTACTTGGGACAATATGTGCTATCAGACTTTACAGAATAAAGCCTTTTATGTCTCTGAATTTGATTCTTCAAATAGTTTGCAGCACTTTCTGTTATTCTGTCATTCACTTGAAGTAAGAATAAAACATGTTCTAGTTCCTCAAAATACTTCAGTAGTATAGCATTTTCCCTTATATGGTAAACCCTTCCATCTGTCATGAAATATAACAAGATGTGTTCTTTCAAGAAGGTATGGTAGACCATCTGTACAGATTCTAGTTGATTCAATCTTTCAGGAGTTGCTCCAATACCTGGTTCACTTAAGGAAGTTGGATCATTGGTTGTGTTCTGCACTCTTCTTTCATTAGCACTACCCAATCTAGATTTATCTCTCCTTTCCAGTAACCACTCTTGCTTCAAAACCACTTGTTGCAGTCTTTAAAGGTTGAGTCTGTTTGGCTTTAGTGAATCCTGGTAGGAGTAACTTTGAGGATTTAACATGAGCAATGTCAGAGGTTTACTTTGACTTATCTTCTGATATCAAGTCAACTTGAGCTATGTCAGAGGTTGCTTGCATCATTGTTATATCAGAACTAACTATATCTTGACTCTGAACAACTTGAGCCATGTCAGAGGTTGTTTTAGAAATCTTTCTTGAAGTCAGAGTAAGATCAGCATCTTCAACAAAAATTTCTTCATCCATAGGAGGCACATAAACCTTTACAGGTTCACCAACTTTTTCTTTGCCCTTGGACCTTAGATCTATCTACAATTGTGATTTGGCCTTAGTTTCCACATGATTTGTTCTTTCTTTTATCACAGTGCCTTTAGCCGTAGGAAGTTTCTTTTTAACAACAGAAGCTTCAGATTTGGAGTTGACCTTTTCTAACTTAAGCCTAGCTTCTTCTTCCATTAGACTCTCAAAGTCCATTCCTGGATTTTCTTTCAGAAATAACTGTCTTGAAATTTCCTCATCAAGATCCAAAAGTTCATCAGAACTTATCCTTTTACCAGTATCAGAAGTTATTCTTTTCCCAGTATCAGAACTTGTTATATGACTTGTAGTTCCAGCTCTACTTGATGAGAGATCTTTACCTTGACCATGACCTCCACCCATTCCAGAGTTTCCTGGGTCATTACCATCATCCTTTTTCTTCAGTGTCTTATCTGGTTTGCATTTGGACTTAATTACTTTCTCCCCCTTTTTGGCATCAGCAGGTAAAAGAAGAGAGAGAAGCAATTCCACTGAGGATTGGATTTCATTGAGTTGAGATTGCTGAGAAGCTTGATTTTTCAAAATTTCTTCAATCTGAGACTGTTGCTTCTCTTGGGTTTTCTTAATGTTGGTAATTTGGTCAAAAGAAGGTTTGAAAAACCTTTTCTTGTCCAGCTTGACAAGTGTATCTTGCTGCATTAAGGTTTCTTGAATCTTGTTCACCTTGTCCTGAGTTACAGACTATTGACCTTGAAGGTGCCTTGTAGTAAGTGCAGTAACTCTTAGCTGTGTCTTGAAATCTTCATTGACTAACAACTCATCAGCTTTTGCAAGATGCTCAGCAAGAATCTTTTCAGAAGGAACAAAGGTAACTGTATTCCACTCCTTAGTCCACTCCTGTCCTCTAGGAGTTTCACTCCAAGGTACTGGTGCTTCCCCTGTAACAAACTTTTTGACTATCTCAGCTTTATGAACAGTTTGTTGAGGTGCATGTCCTGATGGACCAACTGCATCAGCATCAACATTTGTAGCAGCATTACCAGTATCATCAGCCTTTGCAGCATTAGAACTGACAGAGTCAACATCCTCTGATAAAAGAATAGTATTAGAGGCTATAGAGGCTTCAACATCATCCTCTAAGTGTTGATCTGCTTCCAAGTTCTGATCAACAGCCATATTCTGATGCTCACCTATAGTCTGATCTTCAATGTCTAGATGCAGAGAAGGTGTTATAGGCAATTCTGGAGTAACATCACCATCAGGAATTGGTGTTGTTGATGAATTGATTTGAGCTGGTGGAGCTTCTAAGTAGAGAACCTCAGGCACAATTAGGTTGTGAATATCAATCTCAGCACTTTTACGTGGGTCTGTAGTAGATGCTGGTTCATGTACAGGAGACACAGGTGGTGTAGATACTTTATCTTGAGCAGTTTCCTGAGTTGGTAACAATGGAGGTGTAGATGCAGTAGCTTAAGCAAATTTTGGCTCCTTTGAGATCAGAGATTCCTGATCTCCTTCCTTAGCTGCTACTTCGTCATCCTCTGAAACTGGCTTGGCCCTGTCCCTGTGAGCTCTCTGTTTCTTGTATCTCTTTGAAAGTGGAGATACATTAGGAGTTTCATCAAAATACATCCTTCTAAGCCTTTTGAGAAGCTTAGAACCCCCAATTCCAATATCCTTCTGAGAAGAGACCTTCTCAGCTTCTTTGAAAACAGGTTCTGACACAGGAACCTGTTCCTCACTGTCTGACTCATCTCTCAGAACAATCCTCCTTCTCTTCTGTTGTGTCTGAGGTACAGTCTTTGTCCTCTTGGGCTTTGAAGATGAAGGCCTCACAGTATGTGCTGATGATGAAGGTTGAGATATCTGTGAAGGTTTGAAATATGTTCTGATGGAGGGTTGAGTTGGTTGAGGTGTATGTGTGTTATGTTCTGATGGTTGTTGTGGTGTCTGGGATGTGCTGGTGGGTTGAACATTAGGGTAAACAGATCTGTAGGTGTGAGGATCAGCATTTACCAGGATCTGTTTTACAGACTGAGGTATGTGTAAGGGTCTAACCACCTTTTTCTTAAGGTCAGCATTTACCAAGTCATTAAAAGCCCTTTTTGCAAGCTTAAAGGGTGGAATTAAATCAGTGGTAAGTTGGGGTTCATCAGCACAACAGAAGTTATATATAAGCTGACAGAATCTAGCAAAGTATACTACATTCCTATCTTCTGTCATCCTATCCCCTATAAAACCTAGCACAGCACTTGCAAAATCAAAGTGAGTTTGGTGAACAATAACATACCCGATGTGCTGACTCATAATTGGAATGGCATCAAAGTTGGAACACTTATTGGCGAATGCCTTAGTGATACAGTCGAAGAAAAAGCTCCATTCCTTCCTGATATGTGCCCTTTTCAACTGTCCAAGCTTGGCCAAACTCTTCTCATAACCCAAATTGGCCATGAGCTGCTATAGATCAGGTTCCTCCGCTGTTGAGAAAATGCAGCCTTCTGGTAAGTGGAGAGCTTTACGAACTTCTCCAGGAGTTATTACATGCTTAACATCATTCACTTTAAAAATAATGCTTGGAGTACCAGTAGCACCACCATTATCAAAATGCCCAGTCCGCCAGAACGTCAGAACTTGTTGGCTTGAAATGACTTGAGGTTGGGTCAACGCATACCCAATCTCACTATGTGCTAGAAGATCTTGCACAAAGTGCAAATTAGATGGAGCTTCAGCCTTGTTCAAGATTGTAGCATAGTTGTTGGGTACAAATGGCTCCATCTATAATCAAATCCTTAGGTGCCATGAGAAAAATTGAGAAATTAGGTTTCCTGTAAGGTGTTTGAGAAAATGTTTGTATGAAAAATCGCCAGTAGATGAGAAAGAATAGAAGTAAAAAGAGAGAGATAAAAAGTGAAAGTAAATAAAAGATTTTACAATCTTTTCTCTCTTTTACTTATACACGGTAGAAAAAGTAACCGTTGGGACACCTGTCAGACATGCAGTAGTAAAAGATAATTAATGGGCACGGGAATTTAGTAATCATTACTTATCACATGCAGTTTTTCAAGGAAAAACCGTTTCACTTACCAAGTAATCCCATTAATCAAGGTAGTTCAGTTTTATTTTAAAATTTAAAACTGTTCCCACTTAATAAATTATTTTCACTGCATGACCAATATTCTGTAAAAATATGACCAATGAGAGAATGACCATAAAGAAACCAAGTAAACAAATACTGCCACGTCAGAATCAGAACTTGATTTGTATCAGAGCTAAAAAGATCATCAGAATATGGTTGGTATCAGGATTTAAAAAAAATTCATCAGAATATCAAATGACTCAGAGACAAAATCTTGCATAAATATAAAATTTTATTAATATATTGAGCAAATACATTTCATGAAATTTAAATTACATGTTGAAAAGTACAAGATTGTCTGAAGCTACAAATCCTAACATCAACAGCTTTTGTCCTAAGCTAAGAAGCCTAACAAAGCTAACGGTGAAGAGAAACAGGTAGCAGGAATTATTTCTTCTTCCTACTCTCAACAAAAAGAACATCAAGACGAATAATACGCTCCTGCTGTCGGAGAGCTTCCAGCCGTTCCTCTTCCAGTCGCTCAAGATGGCGATGGTAGTCCATATAAAAGAACAAGAGGTCTATGAGGACCTCTTGGGGAACTAAGTCCCAAATCTCATCAGGAATGGCAGTGACATGCCATTCCTGCTGCCATTCTGTACACCTCATGGTGAGAGTGAAAGTATCATAGTTCAGAGCTAAGTCATAATGAACCATGGTTGTGATGAGAGAAAAAGAAATGAGTTTGAGAGTTTGAGAGTTTAAGAGAAAATGAGAGATGTGTTGGCCGAAATGAAGTGTTAGTTTAAGAAGGTAATAGAATGCCAAGAGACACAAGGAAAATTGAATGGTTATAGGTAGAAATAATTCTACCTCGTCTCCCTAGACCAAGGAGAATAATAACAGCCATTGGAAGTGTAAAACAGGATTTAATGTGCACATGAAACAAGTAAAAATTACTGTGCATAGACGTGTACCACTAACCCAAATTATATTGACTGTTAATATCTCACCCAAACATATTCTGATTTTAAATAAGACTATTTCAGATTTTAACCACAAATAAGTCAAGTAAAGAATCATTATTTAATACCAGAACTTAGACTTATATCAGAACTTAACAGTCATCAGAACATGATTCCTTAACTCGAAAGGTGAATGCCTATTTCTGTAATTCTTCACACAAATTATGATTTCGTCTCTTCAGAACTTAATCATCAGAACTTCCATCAGAACTGTCCTCATAATTTATGCATCTGACACTTAACCTGTTCATCTAAAAGAACATTTATCACCACAGTAATTTTCATCATTCATATGGAGTGTATGTGTGTGTAGTAAGCTAAATATCAGATAAAGATTAAAGTCTGATTCACTTCAGTTCATCTTAGAAATAAGGCATAACTAAGAACTTTGCTCAAAATCTGTCATGATTCTGAAGTCTACGTTAGAATGAGTTCATGCATGAGTCCACCTAAATCGTTTTGTGCTCATTTTATGCATCTTTTGAAATTCCATTTTACAGTGGCTTCTCAGTGTAAGTGAGTCACAACTGCTTGTTAGAATTTATGCTATTATCAAAGTATTTCTCCAGTAATCATAGAGTGTGAAAAGTCACCAAGAAAATATTTATTTTGCTTTTCTGATGCATATTACTTAATACCAGCAATGCAATTGGGTCTTCCCTTCCACATTTTTACTCTAGATCTCAAAGGAGTACTTGATTTTAATTTCTCTTTTTTTTCTTTTGCTTTTGATAAGTGAGGCTTATCAGCACTTAGTACATTCACCAGATTTACTAACACCAGAACTTAACAGATAAGAAGCATTATTCTAGTTTTTGACTTAGTAATAAGATAGACAAAGTAAACTTAACTAAGCTCAATATCAGAATTTGCTTGTGTTAAAAGACTTCCACATAAACAATTACTTCAAACATGGGATCTTTAGTATATTAAAGACTACTAGGTCAGCATCTAGCATAGTTATCCTCATTGGATTGAATTGTTACAGAAACATTCATATCACTATCAGAGTTTAGAAATTCACATCAGACAACAATCAGTACTTAAGCAATTATCAAATTAAGCACATAATATACAGGGATAGTAATATCTGTAAATACTGATCATAAAATCTGATGAAAGAGAACATAAACTAAGCAGACTTAGAGAAAGAACCTGAAACCATTCCAAGTTCATTTACCAATCTTGTAAAAGTAGCTTCACACAGTGGTTTTGTGAAGATATCTGCTAGTTGTTGATCTGTTGGAACAAAGTGCAATTCCAATGTACCTTCATCCACATGTTCCCTTATGAAGTGGTACCTAATGCTGATGTGCTTTGTCATTGAGTGTTCAACTGGATTACCTGTCATAGCAATAGCACTTTAATTATCACAGTAAATAGGGATTTTAAAACATGTTAACCCATAATCCAGTAACTGATTCTTCATCCAAAGAATCTGTGCACAACAGCTTCCTGCAGCAATGTACTCTGCTTCTACAGTTGATGTAGAAATTGACTTTTATTTCTTGCTAAACCAAGAAACCAATCTGCCTCCAAGAAATTGGCAGCTTCCACTTGTGTTTTTCCTGTCAATTTTGCATCCTGCAAAATCTGCATCTGAGTAACCTATTAGCTTAAAGTCTGATTCTCTAGGATACCACAATCCCAGATCAGTTGTACCCTTAAGATACTTGAAAATTCTTTTAACAGCTGTTAAGTGAGGTTCTCTTGGATCTGCTTGAAATCTTGCACAAAGACAGGTAGCATACATAATATCAGGTCTACTAGCAATTAGATAGAGTAGTGAGCCAATCATACCTCTGTAATCAGTAATATCTATTGATATACCAGTATCCTTATCCAATTTTGTTGCAGTGGCCATGGGAGTGGATGCACTTGAACAATCTTGCATTCCAAATTTCTTCAGCAAATTTCTGGTGTACTTGGATTGACAAATGAAAGTGCCTTCTTCATTCTGCTTCACTTGAATGCCCAGAAAATAGCTAAGTTCCCCCATCATACTCATTTGATATCTTGACTGCATCAGTTTGGCAAACTTCTTGCAAAGTATGTCATTTGTAGAACAAAAAATGATATCATCAACATATATCTGCACCAAAAGTAAGTCCTTTCCATGGTTGAGGTAGAACAGTGTTTTGTCAATATCGGAACTTAGACTTATATAAGAACTTAATAGTCATCAGAACATGATTTCTTAACTCGAAAAATGAATGCCTATTTCTGTAATTCTTCACACAAATTCTGATTTCGTTTCTTCAGAACTTAATCATCAGAACTTCCATCATAACTTGTCCTCAAAATTTATGTAACTGACACTTAAACGTTCATCTAAAACAACATTTATCACCACAGTAATTTTCATCATTTATATGGAGTGTATGTGTGTGCAGTAAGCTAAATATCAGATAAAGATTAAAGTCTGATTCACTTCAGTACATATTAGAAATAAGGCATAACTAAGAACTTTGCTCAAAATCTGTCATGATTCTGAAGTCTACTTTAGAATGAGTTCATGCATGAGTCCACCTCAACTGTTTTGTGCTCATTTTATGCATCTTTTGAAATTCCATTTTACAGTGGCTTCTCAGTGTAAGTGAGTCACGACTGCTTATCAGAATTTATGCTATTATCAGAGTATTTCTCCAGTAATCATAGAGTGTGAAAAGTCACCAAAAAAATATTTATTTTTACTTTTCTGATGCATATTACTTAATACCAGCAATGCACTTGGGTCTTCCCTTCCACAGTTTTTACTCTAGATCTCAAAGGAGTACCTGATTTTTATTTTTTTTTCTTTTCCTTTTCTTTTAATAAGTGAGGCTTATCAGCACTTAGTACATTCACCAGATTTACTAACATCAGAACTTAACAGATAAGAAGCATTATTCTAGTTTTTGACTTAGTAATAAGATAGACAAAGTAAACTTAACTAAGCTCAATATCAGAATTTGATTGTGTCAATAGATTTCCACATAAACAATTACTTCAAACATGGGATATGTTAGTATATTAAAGACTACTAGATCAGCATCTAGTATAGTTATCCTCATTGGATTGAATAATCACAGAAACATTCATATCACTATCAGAGTTTAGAAATTCACATATGACAACAATCACTACTTGAGCAATTTTCAATTAAGCACAAAATACACAAAGATAGTAATATCTGTAAATACTGATCATAAAGTTTGATGCATCAGAACAAAAACTAAGCAGATTTAGAGAAAGAACCTGAAACCATTCCAAGTTCATTTACCAATCTTGTAAAAGTAGCTTCACACAGTGGTTTTGGGAAGATATCTGCTAGTTGTTGATCTGTTGGAACAAAGTGCAATTGCACTGTACCTTCATCCACATGTTCCCTTATGAAGTGGTGCCTTATGCTGATGTGCTTTGTCATTGAGTGTTGAACTAGATTACCTGTCATAACAATAGAACTTTGATTATAACAATAAATAGGGATTTTAAAATATGTTAACCCATAATCCAGTAATTGATTCTTCATCCAAAGAATCTGTGCACAACAGCTTCCTGCAGCAATGTACTCTGCTTCTGCAGTTGATGTGGAAATTGACTTTTGTTTCTTGCTAAACCAAGAAACCAATCTGCCTCCAAGAAATTGGCAGCTTCCACTTGTGCAACCTGCAAAATTTGCATCTGAGTAACCTATCAGCTTAAAGTCTGATTCTCTAGGGTACCACAATCCCAGATCAGCTGTTCCCTTAAGATACTTGAAAATTCTTTTCACAGCTGTTAAGTGAGGTTCTCTTGGATCTGCTTGAAATCTTGCACAAAGACAGGTAGCATACATGATATCAGGTCTACTAGCAGTTAGATAGAGTAGAGAGCCAATCATACCTCTGTAATCAGTAATATCTACTAATTTACCAGTATCCTTATCAAATTTTATTGCAGTGGCCATGAGAGTGGATGCACTTGAATAATCTTGCATTCCAAATTTCTTCAACAAATTTCTGGTGTACTTGGTTTGATAAATAAAAGTGCCTTCTTCATTCTGCTTGACTTGAAGGCCCAGAAAATAGCTAAGTTCCTCCATCATACTCATTTGATATCTTGACTGCATTAGTTTGGCAAACTTCTTGCAAAGTCTGTCATTTGTAGAACCAAAGATGATATCATCAACATATATCTGAACCTAGAGTAAGTCAATTTCATGGTTGAGGTAGAACAGTGTTTTGTCAATAGTTTCTCTGTTAAATCCACTTTCCAGAAGAAACTGAGCTAAAGTCTCATACCATGCTCTTGGAGCTTGCTTAAGGCCATAAAGTGCTTTATCAAGCCTGTAGACATGATTTGGATATTTGGGATCTACAAAGCCTGGAGGTTGTTCAACATATACTTCCTCTTCCAATTCTCCATTGAGAAAAGCACTTTTCACATCCATTTGAAAGACAGTAAACTTTTTGTGAGCAGCATAAGCCAAAAATATCCTTATGGCTTCCAATCTAGCAACTAGTGCAAATGTTTCATCATAATCAATTCCCTCCTGTTGAGAATAACCTTTTGCAACCAGCCTTGCTTTATTCCTTGTAATTATGCCATCACTATCAGTTTTATTTCTGAACACCCACTTTGTACCAACAACAGATCTGTTCTTTGGTCTTGGCACTAGGGTCCAGACTTTGTTTCTTTCAAATTCATTTAACTCTTCCTGCATTGCTTGCACCCAATCAGCATCTTGAAGAGCTTCTTCCACTTTCTTTGGTTCAGTCTGAGAAAGAAAAGAATTATAGAGACATTCACTTGAAGTAGTTGTTCTAGTTCTGACACCTGCATCCGGATTTCCAATAATTAAGTCAGGTGTATGTGATTTAGTCCACTTCCTTGCAGATGGAAGGTTTTCTCTAGAACTGGATGCTCACCCATGATCCATGCTATCTTCATCAACATTTTCTGATGCTCCCCCTGAAACTATGCTCTCTGAGTTGGATCCTTCAGAATTTAAATTTTCCGAACTATCAAAACTTGGCTCATCAGAACTTGACGAATCATAACTTGAAGAGCCAGTTGTATGTTCTGATGCTTCTTGAGATGTGGTTATATCTTCAGTATGCTCCCCCTGCAGAGGTGCATCTTCCTTTGGCGTAGTCACCACAATTTCAATAACATTAGAGTTTAATCCATCAGAGTTTGCAGTATCAGGATTTAGCCTGTCAGGATTTTCAGTATCAGAATTTAAGTCTTCATTTTCAAATCTCAGCTGATCATGATCATTGAAATCTTCAAGTCCAGTAATCTTCTTATCATCAAAGGAGACATTGATAGATTCCATGACAACCCTTGTTCTTAAATTGTAGACTCTGAAGGCTTTTGTGGAAAGTGGATACCCAACAAAAATTCCTTCATCAGCTTTTAAATCAAATTTGGATAGCTGTTCAGGGTGAGTCTTAAGAATAAAACATTTGCATCCAAATACATGAAAATACTTCAGATTTGGCTTCTTTTTCTTCACCATCTCATATGGTGTATTTCCATGCTTGTCAATGAGTGTTGCATTATGAGTAAAACAAGCAGTCTGCACAGCTTCAGCCCAAAAATAGGTTGGTAGCTTTGCTTCATCAAGCATTGTTCGTGCAGCTTCAATAAGAGTTCTATTCTTTCTTTCAACAACTCCATTTTGCTGTGGAGTTCCAGGAGCAGAAAATTCCTGCTTGATTCCATGGTCTTTGCAGAACTCTTCCATAATCAAATTCTTGAACTCAGTGCCATTATCACTTCTTTTGATCTTCACAGAATCTTTGACCAATTTATCCAGTTGCTTGACTTGATCAATCAAGATAGATGCAGTTTCACTTTTTATGTGCAAGAAATACACCCATGTGTATCTGGTGAACTCATCCACTATGACCATAACATATTTCTTCTTTGCAATAGACATGACATTCACTAGACCAAATAGATCAACATGTAGTAGGTGATAAGGCTAAAGAATTGATGATTCAGTCTTTCTCTTGAATGAAGATTTTCTTTGTTTAGCCTTCTGACATGAATCACAAAGGCCATCAGGAGCAAATACTAATTTTGGCAGTCCTCTCACAAGATCTTTCTTGACTAGTTCATTTATATTGTTGAAATTTAAATGAGAGAGTTTCTTGTACCAATTCCAGCTTTCTTCAATTGATGCTCTACTCATCAGATAGATTGCAGAACCATCAGTACTTGTTGAAAGCTTGGCTTTATAAATGTTACCATGCCTGTATCCTTTCAGAACAACTTTTCCTCTAGATTTGCTTACAACTTCACAGTGTTCTTCAAAGAAATCCACATGATAACCTCTATCACAAATTTGACTAACACCCAGCAGATTGTGTTTAAATCCTGAGACCAGAGCTACTTCTTTAATGATGACATTCCCAAGATTTATATTGCCATATCCCAGTGTTTTTCCAATGTTGTCATCTCCATAAGAAACACTTGGGCGAGCCTTCTCCACAAAATCTGATAGCAGGGCTTTATTTCCAGTCATATGTCCTGATCATCCACTGTCCAGAACTAGGATGTTTTTCCTGTTGCCCTGCAATCACAAAGACCACTAATGATTAGTTTTAAGGACCTAGACTTGCTTGGATCCTTTGGCCTTATTAAGTTTGTTAACATTTGCAGCGGATTTAGCATCAGAGTTTATGTTAACATTTTTCTTATCAGCAATTACACTTTCAGACTTTGTATCAGAACTTACACTAGAAGGAACAATGCTAACTTTCTTTAAAGAAGGTTTTATTTGATAATAATCATAGTACAAACTATGATATTCCTTACAAGTATAAATGGAATGCCATAAACTACCACAGTGAAAACAAGGATTTTGTGGCCTATATCTAACAGACTGACTCTTAACTCCTGACTTTGAGGGTAAGGAGTTTATGTTCTTATTCTTCCTGCAAAAAGAAGCTAGATGGTTAGAACTTCCACAGTTATGACATGTTTTCCTAGGAGCATTAGGAACAGTCTTATAATCATTGCTTTTATTCACACCTTCCTTTCCATTCCTATTTTTCCTAGGGGACTTTACCTTGTTTACATTCTTAACATCTTTCAGCTTGTGCTTTAGCTGCTTCTTTGTCATTAAGCCTACGTTAACTTCAGTTGTCTTTTCCTGTTTTAGTTTGTCAGAAGTTAATTCCTCTTCAACTTCTGATTTCTCAGTATCAGACTTTACAGCTACAAACTTAACAGGTTTTAACTTTGGCTTTTGTTTAACAACTATAGGCTTAATTTCTACAGTTCCTTTATCATTCTTATCATCTCCATAACCTAAGCCCTCTTTCCAGTTTCCACTACTTAACAAATTCTGAGTTGTTCAGCCAGAGTTAGTCCGAGTCTTGATATTCTCTCTTTCCTTTTCTAACTCAGTTTTTAGAGATTCATTCATTTTAAGTACTTCATCCCTAACATAGAAAGCATCATCTCTATCTTTCTGAGTTTTATTGACTAACTCTTTTTCTAAATAATCATTCCTCTTTTTACAAGCAAGATTTTCAGAAGTTAATCTTTCACATGTTAAAGTTTGATCTCTATAACTAATAAACATGGTTTTAAGATATCTTCTCAACTCATTAATATCATCAGTATGAAAGGCATAAGTAGTTTGAGGTACCTTTAACTCAGGAGCTTCAGAACTGCTATCAGCATTTGCCATATCAGCATTTGCCATCAAGGCATAGTTCTCCTCACTTTCAGAATCTGAAGTGTCTGTCCAGCTTTTCTTCTTTGTTACAAGAGCCTTGCCTTTATCACTCTTCACTTTCTTGCAATCAGGAGATATATGGTCTTTCACACCACAGTTGTAGCATTTGACATTTGTGTAATCTCCTATGTCAGACTTCCCTCCTTTACCTTCAGATTTTCTGAAACTCTTCTTATCAGAACTTGCACCTTTCCTGGAAAACCTCTTTCCCTTTCTGAATTTCCTGTATGCAATCCTTGTGATTCCTTTCACCATAAGCGCACACAGCTTCATCATCTCTTCATCAACATCCATCTCAGGCAAGCTTTCAGTTTCTGAGTCATCATCACTATCAGAACTTGATGACTCATTATCAGACTTTGTGATGAGCGCTTTTCCCTTGCTTTTCCTTGAGGTAGCTGCTTTGGGGGATTCTTCTTCAGCCTTAAGAGCAATTATCCTTGACTTTCCTCCTTTCCTCTTGCTTCTTTGTTCCATCTCAAGTTCATGAGTCTTGAGCATCCCATAAATTTTATTAAGAGTTGTTTCATCAAGATTATAGTTATCTCTTATAATTGTTGCCTTCAAATCCCAACTTTCACGAAGAGCTAATAGGAATTTAAGGTTTAAGTCTTCAAAATCATACTCCTTATCAACTAGTGACAAATCATTCAAGAGTTTGACAAATCTGTCATATAAATCAGTCAATGACTCATTAGGCTTTGAGTTAAAGTGTTCATACACTTGAGTGAGTATTGTCTTCCTGTTCTTCTTAATCGAATCAGTTCCCTGGCACCTTGTCTCCAAGGCATCCCATATCTCCTTTGCAGTCTTGCAGTTAATTACCCTGTTTGACATTACATTATCAATGGCACTATGCAGCAAGTGTCGTACCTTAGCATACTTAGCAATTAATGTTATATCTTCAGCACTGTAATCACTCTTCTCCTTTGGTACAGACTTTGCTGCTTCACCTGCAACTACAACAGCGAGCTTTGTTGGCTTGTGAGGTCCTTCATTGATTTTGTCAAGATATTCTGGATCTGTAGCTTCCAGAAACAAAGTCATCCTCACCTTCCATATGGGATATTCAGATGGCTTCAGTACGGGAACTCTAATGGTCTCATATCGACTATGGATTTGAGTCTTTGGGGGTTCTTCAGTTTTGGTGGGCTTGGTTGAAGTTTCTGCTTCAGACATGATTGTTTTTGGATCTTAAACTGTTTGTATGTTAATAGATAGGCTCTGATACCACTTGTTAGGTCACACACACTTTAAAAGGGGGTTGAATAAGTGTTTATCACAATCAAATCAAATTAAAGAACTCAAGTAACAGAAAATAGACTTTATTCAATATAATAAACTCTGTTACAATATGGAACTGTCCTCTCTCAGTGATGAACAAATATCACGAGAGCTGCTAGGGTTACAATGAATAATATTCTCGATAATGATAACACTTATAGTGTAAACCCTATGTCTGTGTTTATATACTACACAGTTACAAGATAATTGCTAATTGATATGGAATATAATTCTGCTTCCTAAAATATATTAATAAGTTATCTTTTCTTCCAAGTATTCCATTCTTCATAGAATTCCTTCTTCATGCATATCTCTTCTTATGTTTGTCTTGATCTTCTTTCCTTTCAATCAACCGCCTTCCTTATCTGAAATTTTCCTTTAAGTCCTGATATTATCTTCTAATAATTATCTCTTGAACCTTAAGTACTGATAACTTAAGTTCTGACTTCAGTATAAGTGTTGATTTCAGTTAAGTACTGATTTGTCATGTTTAAGTAAGATCTGAAAACTAAACATAAATCATATTAGACATGACATTATCAAATATATCTAACATTAACCTTCTTTAAGGACTTGAAGAACGACAAGCTCTTATCCCCGGACTTGGAGATGAATCTTCCCAATGCAGCAACCCTTCCTGTGAGCTTTTGAACATTTTTGATAGTTTTTGGTGGCTCCATGTCCAGGATTACCTTTATTTTATCGGGATTGGCCTCGATTCCCCTATTGGAGATCATCAATCTCAAAAACTTTCTAGACCCTACTCCGAAAGCACACTTCGTAGGATTTAACATCATCTTATGGTATCTCAGGACCTCAAAAGCTTCCCTCAAATGGGTTATATGGTCAGTCTTCACTAGACTCTTGACTAACATGTCATCAACATAAACTTCCATGGTCTTTGGATGTCATCCTTGTGCATCTTGATCTGATTGTTTCCACTAAATCCATCCATGAAGCTCAGCATCTCATGTCCAGCAGTGGCATCTATCAAAGTATTTATCCTTGGCAACGGGAAAGAGTCCTTAGGGCATGCGTCATTCAGATAAATGAAGTCCACACACATTCTCCATTTTCCATTAGCCTTCTTCACCATTATAGGGTTTGCTAACCATTCTGGAAATTGTATCTCCATAATGAAAGCAGCCTCTAAGAGCTTCTCTACTTCCTATTTTATAGCTTCTTGCCTGTTTGGAGCAAAACTTCTTTTCTTTTGCTTTACCATCTTCTGACTCAGATCCACATTCAGGTTGTGAGTAATCAGTTCCGGGTCTATTCCTGGCATATCAGCTGCCGACCATGCAAACACATCACTATTTTCTTGCAAAAATTTCACCAACTTCCCTCTAAGGGGCTCCTCTAGTGTGGCCCCAACGAAAGTCACTTTCTCAGGATTCTCGGGAGCTAAAGGAATCGAAACGAAGTCTTCTGCTGGCTTCCCTCTTTTTTTATCATTTTCTCGGATATCCAGATCTTCAATAGGCAGAACTTGCCCCCCAACTCCATTTGCCCTCAGAGAGGCTACATAACAACTTCTAGCCATTTTTTGATCTCCTCTCTCTTCTCCAATCTCATTCTGGGTGGGAAACTTCATAACTGAATGGTAGGAAGAAGGGACTGCTTTGAAAGCATGTATCCCTGTTCTCCCCATAATAGCATTGTAAGTTGAACTAGCCTTCACCACCACAAAGTCCAACATCTGTGTTGCTTTCCTTGGTTCATGTCCTATGGTCGTTGGCAACTTGATTATCCCTTCCACGGGGCACTCCACTCCCGCAAATCTATATATCGGCATATCAGTCGGGGTTAGTTGAGAATCATTATAACCCATCCTTAAAAAGGTATCATGGAGCAAGATATCCACTGAAGCACCATTATCCACAAGGACCCTCTTAACTGGGCTGTTTCCTATTATAGGTGTTATGACCAGCGGGTCGTCATGAGGAAATTTCACACCCTCTAGGTTAGAATCATCAAAATCCATTGTTACTCCTGTCCTGGCCCTCTTCGGGGCTTCTCCAACAATATGCATAACCTCCCTGGCATATGCTTTCCTGGAGTTCTTGGATAATCCAGCAGCAGTTGGTCCTCCAAAAATCATTTTTATCACAGGTCCTCGGGGTCGTGGTCCTCCAAAGATTGCATTTATGACTGGTCCCCTAGGCTGGGGATTCCGCACTTGATCATCTTGGTCCCTCCTACGATCTTCAAAGTTCTTTCTCCCATTGTTAGTCCTATCTCTTCCTTCCCCAGTGTACTTGTTCAATCTTCCTTTCCGAATGAGGAACTCTATTTCATCTTTCAGTTGCCTACACTCATCGGTGTCATGACCAACATCTTTGTGAAATCTGCAATATTTGCTCTTGTCCAGCTTGGCAGGATCTACCTTCAAGGGTTTAGGCCAACGAATATCTTGGTATTTCTTGATTTCCATCAAGATCTGGCTTCTAGGAGCATTCAGCTTAGCGTATTCATCGAATTTTTGCCCAGGTCCTCCCTTCTTAGGGGTTGAATCAGGGTTCTGCTCAGTTCTAGGATACTTTTCCTTAGCGATATATTCTAGATCAGTTTTTCGCTTCTTGCCTCCAGCGGGCTCGTTTCTTACTACGGTCTTCCTCATGCTCTCTTCCACCTTGATGTACTTCCCGGCCCTATCTTGGAGCTGCAACATGCTCTCAAGGGGGCGCTTGGCCAAGGACATCTTGAAGAACTCATCCCTAGTTCCCTGTTGCAGTGCTATCATGGCTACCTTATCATCAAGGTCCGGGACTTTTAAAGCTTCCTTCGTGAAACGATTCAGGTAGTCTCTCAAGGATTCCTTCGCTCCCTGCACAATACTCATGAGGGATGCTGAACTTTTCTCATACACTCTCCCACTGATGAGCTGCTTAATAAAAGCCTGACTTAATTCTCTGAAGACCCCAATACAGTTTGGGGGCAAACGACTATACCATCTTTGAGCCATACCCGACAAGATTTGAGGAAAGGCCCGACACTGAATAGCGTCATTCACGGGTTGCAACAATAGTGCATTGGAGAATGTCCTGACATGATTAGCGGGATCTTCCGTGTAATCATAAGCTTTGATAGTGGGCATCTTGAACTTCCTTGAGATATGGGCATTCATTATCTCTTTAGTGAATGGTGGAGTAGGATCATCAGGATCTCCAAGGGGAAGAAGATTGCTTGGATCAGCTCTTGGGACTACAGCCCTTCTTTGTGATGGACCATCCAGGTTTATGATTGGAGGAGGATTTCTCCCCCTTTGTGGTAATGGGGGCCTGGGAACCTGGTGCGCCTCCAAGTCGCGCTTCAGCCTTTGAATCTCAGCCTCATGGGCCTTGATTCTCTCCTGCACTTCTTGGGGATTCACCCCTCGGGTGCTCCTAGGACGTTGGTTACCATCAGCCATCGGCTTTTTGCCAGCACATCTCCTTCTTGGGGCCACTTCATCATCCAAAGATTCAGAGTCTCTCTCAGTATAAGGACCGGAAAATTCCTGATCCTTCGGGATAGGAGCCAAACTTTGTATGTAGGGGGGTGTTTGCCCCCATGCTTCACTCCGTCCAACATGTCCACTTCCTCCAACCTCGGGGTAAAGGGACATCCCATAAGGGGGTTAGTGGTCACAACAGTTGAATACTCATACCCAATGGGTCGAGAATTCACAGGTGTATGTAGTTGTTGAAGTTGGGGATTCGTACCTTGAGGAGCCGGGGGAATCGTCCCTTGAGGTTGAGGTTTAGTTGCCCCTACCTGGGCTCCTCCTTAGGTAACGACATAGGTTGAATGCGGAGGTACCTCCACGGTTGACGAAATCGTTTGGGTTGTGCCCGCGGGTGTTCCTCCTTCAAGGACGCTGCTTGTTCTCCGTGTTCTCTCCATGATTGTTGTTGTGCCTGTCCCACAGACGGCGCCAAATGTTATAGATCAAAAACTAAGGTATAATAACTGCTGTATTTATTACAAGGGAACGTGAACTTCGAGATTCGATTTGACTGCTCTTGTGTTTCGTGACTCGATCTGCCTTACAAGATGTCTATGTACCTTGCTCTATATCAAGGATCAAGTCAAAAAATGTAGTTCTGATTTGTGGGGTGAGGCCCCTTATATAGATGTTGGGAGTCCTTGAATTGGACTTGGGTTAGGAGACTTGGTGGGCAAGTCTTTGAATTAGAATGGACTTTGGAGTCCTAGGAAGTAAGAAGCTGATTCCTTATCCCATGAGGTTCCTTGGAGGCCAATCTACAAGGATTTATATCCCCACTAGGACTCATCTTAATAGCTATTTTTCTCCCTTATTAATTAATTACGAAATTAATTAATATTCAAGGTTTTGGGCCTTGTTAACTGGGCTTTGTTGCTGGACCATATCAGGCCTAATTTATTTGACATTAATTATTTATCTAGGCTATATTTAGGCCCATATCAGTGGATGATCTTCAATTTGGTACGTGACTCATACATGATATGAAGGAATTGTGGTAAAATTTTGGTGATTATTGAATGGGTAAAATGTGAGTTTTGAATTTTTCTTTTCTTGGTGTTCTTGAATAACTAAAATGAGAGAAAAGTAAGGAAGAAGCTTTACTTTGCTTTTTGACTTATTTAGTATGTTATGATGAGATGATATGTATATGTATATATGTATAATGCAGCCACAATTTGTCCAATGCTAGGTTTGTAGGCTTTAGTCCTTGGTTGCACCAAAATCAACTATTTAAATGGTGATTGGTACCTTAATCCACAAGTCATGGATCTATGTTTCCAATAAGATTCTTATTTAAGATTCTTATTTGATCATTCAATTTGATTTGCCTTGTACTAATTTGGTTTGCATGATTTTGCATGAGAGTTGCATGAACTTTATTCTTTTATTTGTTCACTTACGTAAATACTTAATTGTCCTCTAATAATCTTGATCAATCCTCGTAAGTGGTTCGTGATGTAATCCTTTATTGTAAATCCTTATCTTTTATAACTCTTGAACTAGGGTTTTATTCATAGAATTTTAAATCCTTGATCATAGTGCAATTCCCGTATATCTCGATAGCTTGTAAGATATAGCCGTTTTGAAATATTATTTTTTTTTCCGAAACCAATGACTTTTACCTCCACTCATTTATTACGTATAATTATAATATTCATTCAGAAACTTAAATTAAATACTCGTATATAGTGTGATCACAATAGTTTTTATTAAACCGCAAGATTATTATTCATAAAGGTCATTTACCAATGCAAAAACTTTGGTTTTTACGCTATAAATCTACCGAAACAAGAAGATGGTAAATGGACAGAAATGACGTCCAGGTATGCTCTAAAGTTCGCCGGAATCTGCTGCAAAAGATTGCTTAAATGTGCTCAAAAAATTGTCGGAATTCGTGATAAAACTATGCTGGAATATTAAGAAATAAACAACATGGATCTGATATGCTTAAACTCAATAATCCACCCAGAAATCAAGAAGTAAACAACAATAAGATCAGTGCTTAAAATTCCTGAAAGGTGTTAAAATACAGAAGAAAAATATGCGGAAAAATGACTAGAGAATGTGAAGGTTATGATCGTAAACTCAACAGTTTAATCAAATCTTGAGATTGTAAAACTCTTATGGAATACAGGCCAGGAAATATACGAACATTGGTGGCACAAGGATGTCAAAGTCTGCTACAGAACCCAACAATGAAAAGGTGTATGTATATTTTAAAATGAATGACTGTTATTTAATTTTTTTTCTGGGATTGCTATGATGAAAAGAACGGAATGAGCAGTGTACAACTATCATTTATCCATGTCATGGAAACTTACAAAGCTGAAAACATAAAGCAAGGATGACAGTTTCTATATTTGTCATCTCATGGTTTCAAAATCCTGGTTTATAGGCACACAAAGAAAATAAAAACAAGAGCCGGTTATGTACGTACCAGCACACAAGTCAACACTCTAGTGAAGAGATCAACTCAAAGTGTTAAAAAGCAAAAAAAAGAAAAGATATCTACACTCTATTGTCCAACAAAGGCCAGTGTTCAGAATGGGGGAACTATCATATAAAGGAAAAAGTGTTCAGGTAAGGATCTGTTTGTATGTTGTTGGCAGCTTGTGAATACAAGTACAATTGATGGCTGGGAACATTATTTGTGAAATAAGAATGTATCAAGACCATATATATTATCTGTGAGTGCAATGTACATGCTACAAATAAAGTAGTCCAATCTGAAGACCTCTTGAAATAGAAGTGTTCGGGCTTAAGGAAATTAAAAGGCAACAAAACTCTACCCAGACTCTGTTGTATTAGGCTGGATCATCAATATCATTATATATATAGCTATACGCATGGGTCATCTTTGAATTCGGTGTATTCGGTTAAATAAATCAAAAAGTGATCGGCTTGTACAACTTTGCTTGCATAAAAAAGCATTAGTTTAAAAGCACAGGAACCGAACTACCCTTTCTACTTGGGTTTAATGAGCTCATATAACTTTAAAAAGATATATATTCGTAAGAGTGTTATCAGCATGTACAAACTAGAATTATGCACAAGTCTTCGGGTTCAAGTATTATTAAGCAACAAAAATCTATGCTAGACCAACATCAATATGGCTATCCATATGGGTTATCCTTAGATGATATATTGAATTGGAAAAAGCAAAAAGTTGTTGGGAATGCTCTTTGAGACCAAAAGCAAAAATTTGCAAAGTCCTGTTAAAGGGATGTAAACTCACTACATTCATTTACAAACGTTCAGAAGTGAAGTTGAAACAACCTATATTCCACGCGACATATTGACGGAGCACAAACCTCAACAAAACCATTCAACAACCCGAAGACCATATGAAAAAAAAAGTGATCGGGTTAAAGTACTTGAAAGCAACAAAGCTATATCAACACTGTACTCTGCCGTATGAAGTGAATGGATTAAAAGTTCTATGGGACTTAGTCTTCAGGTCCATATTTATCATATCACCAAGTGATATTTTGACAAATGGGTGATATGCATTCATGCAAAAATGATTCTGAGTCCATACAACAACTAATGTGCGTCAACTATTTTGTTTAGGACCAAGCTTTATAATGTAGAAGATGCAATAATTACATAAATTACAGAAACCAGAAGATAGTAAATTATTTACAAGACTTCGACTCCAAATTTTTTTGAACAATTATTACTAATTTTTAGAAGAGAATATCTTCAAAAAAATTGCGGACTTGTTGGTACTTAGGCAATAACACAATCTAGTGTTGATCCAGAAGAAAGTGTCGTGGATGAAGAATTGGGAGTATTGTGTATGAATAAAGGGCCCAAAATCCAAATACAGTTGGGCTATTTATAAGCGTCACTTCTAATGCATATCGAATCAATATGAGTAAACGTAACACAATTGTAGGAGTCTGGGACTGTATATGACTTACGTATCTTGCTCTACAACAATTGTACTAACAGTAGGAGAATGATACGTAGATGACTGAACACTGGAAGCTGAAGATTAGGGGAAGTGTTGCGTTGAAACTCAGCTAGAGGTTGATTACTAAACCTAAGTACGTAGACTTGATCCCTATATAAAGGTTACGTAGGCATCTTGAGAGGGGATTACTGTAACACCCCCAAATCCGGGGTCGGGGATCCGGGTTGTCACGAGTTCCATTTCTCTTAATAACACCCAATCTTAATAATTAATCAACTACTCTGTACTGTGACCCCACAATAAACACACACACACCACACGTTATAGTCTCAGAGATGAACATCCAAAAATAATCACAAGTCATTTTATTCCACAATTATCTGCCAATACACCTTAAAAGGTTTTCTGAATAAATTTACATTTTCTTTGCCATTATTACAATTCATAAGTATACATAAATCTGGTACATCAAAAGTTGAAGCCTAGTCTATTGGTAGTTCCCACCTTAGCTACAACGACTTCAATGCCTATAGGAAGCTGCAGAACATTTCCTATCCGCTCGCGAATTTGGAGCTTGGTCCTGTTCATCTTGTCTATCTATTGTTGTGTGATGAAAGAAGAAAGCAAGGGTGAGCAGCAAGCCCACCAAAATAATATGTATAATAATTTACAATATATGAGCCTTCTCATAGTACTCATGAAAGTCTTGGTCAAAAGAAATGAACCAAGTTTGATATCTTAATGCGATGAAGTCGCAAAATATTCAGTATATATACATATATACTTTTCAAAATCTTGGAAGTCCTCTTCATGCATAATATACAGAGTTCCAGTGTATAACTGTATAAAAATATCGTTGCAAGGTGATCTCATATATCTAACCTTGTCTCAACGTTTTTCTGAAAATCTTTGTCATGCATAAGATAATCATTTACTAGATATAAGTTTAAAAGATGAAGTTACAAGATACTCCAATATACTTATATCTTTTCCAAATACTACTTGAACTACCACCGTTCAACTTATAATTAGTTTCAAAAGTTTATCACGTAGATGAGACTACAAGACCAGATTTGAATAGATTAAATCTTTAAAATATCATCAAAATAAAATGAAGTTACGAGATACTTCATTTGATGCAAAAATCATTTTGAAAACTTGACCCTGCCAACACTCAACAATCGCCCAACCGTAGCCTTTCTATCGAAGTGCTCTGGGTAGTGTTGCAGAAATATCCAATTGGATGATGAACTCATTACGGGAGTTTGCCGCGCCAGGAAGACCACTTACGATGATCAGTCGTAGTAGTGCAACCCCACCATTTTCTACATGTAGAGGAGAACCTGTCGGATTTACTTGTCAACCGAACACTGAACTCCTAAGGAATGGACCGCCTTAGCGGAACTTCCAGGCCATTTGGGCCAATATAATAAGGCTGGGCCGGCGCCACTCGACCACTTACGCCACTCCTAGTTCAGATGAAATCCATGACTCTGAAACGTAAAGCTCATTCCCCCTTTCTCCAAGTAGAAACTTGTTGATACGGCTCCACCAAGAAGTCGTATCTAGTTGGAAAGGAGAACTCACCGATATTTCCCAGGCGATGCCTGTTAATGGATTAACTTGTTCCAAGAATTTTACTTCCCGAGTGTTGGGTAAGTAATCGATTCATTTAACAAAACAGCAACCTTGTTGCGAATATAAAACACACCACAGAGCCGGATCCCTCAGGTTTTGAGCGAGTATTTAAATCCCCTTCGAAAGGAGGATCTTAAATATAAAAATGAGTTTTGGAATCCGCTCTAACTTTTAAAAATCATTTTGAAGACTCGCAAAACATTTTTAAGAATATTTGGAGTGATGCTGATTTAACAAAATAAATCAGTCCCAATATATTAGAAAATATATGAATATTATTATTTAAATAATATTTCCATAAAGAATAATCTTTATAAAAATAATTGAAGTAGAAGTTTTGAAACTTATACTTGAAATGAATATTAAATATCCAAAGATATACCTATACGAAAGTACTATCTTTATTTGAATAATCAAAAGTGAGTTTGATTATCGACACCTTATTCTTTAATAAAATAAAGAATATATCTCATCAAATAATCGGAGTCATAGATCCTCAAATTAATATTCAAATAATATTCAATAAATAAAATAAGCTGAGTCATAAGCCCTCGAATGAATATTCCAGATAATATTCATTAATAAAATAAAGTTATCGAATAAACCTTATTCGATTAATAGTTTTGAAAACTATGACCATATATATATATAAGTATATATATATATATATTTATATCCATATATACAAAATCTACTCGGGATCCTCGACTCCCGATTTTAGAAAATATTTTCACCTTTGGGTCCCTATACTAAGGGTATATGCAAATTACCGCTATCCTCTAGCATAGATATTATCAACTGAATCAACAATTATATATATGGAAAAAATACGAAACAGGCATGCATATATATATACCATAGCAGCATGCTTCAATATATTGCAACATTTGCTAATTAACCAACATTCATCTATCGCAAGATAATGCAAATACCTATATACATCACAACAACAGTTATAACGGGTAGAAAACTTGCCTGAGCGACTGGGGGTTACGAATGGCTCGGGACGAGTCTGGTAACCTATAAGCAACAAGTAAGTTGGAATTAAACCAAAGTCACTTGTAAATCTATACTCTAACCAACTCAGACTCTAACGCGCGTTTTGCGCTTAACGATTTACTTAAGTCGCTCGAGTACCCTCGGCTCCACCATTTTTAATAATTTACCCATTACGAGTTTTAAGGCGATTCTTTCGCGAGTGTCTTATCAACTGCCTAACACACTCTACATAAATGTTTCATGCTCCAATTAGTCATTTAAGGGCCTTAACCAAGGTTTCAAACTAAGGCGAGGGGTAAAGGTTCGTTCGCGAAACACCGTTACTTAAAACGGTCGTTTCTCCTAAACCGTACATCGGATTCAAGCAAACCACATATCAAAACGAAGCTTGAAACATAACCTATCTAAGCATGGAAGTGGTTAGTTTATAGAAGTGGGTGTTCGGGTCCAACAGTTAATCACAAAACAGTTTATAGAAAATCGGGCATTACGACGGCTATAACCTAACGATTTCCAAAGTTTAAACTACACCAAATCATCACCAATTTAACAACAATCCAACATCCATCAACATCAAACTAAACCCATTCATCTAAGCACTATTATCATCCAAACAAACCAAACTTAAAACTAAGGGTTCAAGAGTTTATACCTTCCTTGGAGAGTGGGTAGTCACTAACAAGCCTCTAGGAACCTTGATCTATGCTTAATCAACCTTAAGCTTTAATGAAAATCAAGAAAATCAAAGTAAGTTACTATTCACTACTATTCATCATCATCTTTGATGAGTGGATTAGCTATGCAAACCATGGAATCTTGATCTTAAACTCATGGTATAACTAAGTTATGAAATATAGGATCCAAGGAAACAAACCTTGTAATTTTGCATGGCCTAGAACTTGAGTTTTGAAAATCTATTTCTTCATTTCTTGAAAAGGCCGAATGGAAGAAGAAAGAAATGGGGGAGAGCTTTTGCTTGCTTGTCTTGCCTTGATATTTGTGCAAAGAATGCATGGTTGTGGTTAATTATTGGCTAAATATCTTGTTTTCACTTGCTTATGTCATTGCTTGCATCACTACTTTGCCACATGTCTCATTCTTGTGGTGTGATGATGTCACCTTGCTTCTAACCACATGTTTTAGCTTATATTAGAAGCTTCCTTCTCATGTTACTTGCATGTGCTTGCCCCTTGGACGTTTATTTGTTTTACGGTTCGCTTAACTCTCTTTCTCGTTGATCGTTTGAGGGATCATACCCGGGATCTTATTACTTGGGTTCCCTTAACCTTTCTCAATACATTATATTCCTTTTTATAATCCTCTCTTATAATCCTTGAATTTAAATCCCTTTAATCATGTTACCTTATACTCAATTATTTCGGTATCTGGTGGATTTTCGAGAAAAATCAAAGTGTTCGGAATTGGATTCTGACGATCTTTACATACACTTATTTACTTTATGGAATACTAATACGATCTTAGAATTTCCATAACAGTACTCCTATATAGCGTGGTCTGATAATTTTTCTTAATCAGCATCATCAGCAAAAGTTACTATTCATCCGTGTTTCAAAAAATTCCAAAAATTGGGGTTATTACAGTCTCCCCTCCTTAAAAGGATTCCGTCCCGGAATCAGATAAAAATGAATAGGGATACTTTCTTAGCATTGCAATTTCTAACTCTCAAGTAAATTTTCCCATGTTGTGGTTCTACCACCAAACTCTGCCTAGTTTGATAATCCTTCTCCTAAGCACTTGTTCCTTTTCACTCTATAACCCTTCCTGGTTGCTCCATATAGGTTACGTCTGGTTGCATGTCTATGCACTCATATGCCCCTATTTGTCTGGCATCCGAATTACACTTCCTTAACATTGATATGTGGAACACGCTATGACCTTACTACATGTTCGGGGGTAGGGATAACTCATATGCTAACTTCCCAAAACGTCTTAATATATCCAAGGGTCCAACAATTTGTGGACTTAGCTTTCCTTTCTTTCCGAACCTCATCAATCCTTTCCAAGGGAATACTTATAACATTTCTAGGTCCCCTATTTCATACTCTTTGTCCTTTCGAGTCAAATCAGCATACCTCTTATGTCCATCTTGGGTTACTACCAGCCGTCCTCTGATTAGATCTATTATATCCATGGCCCTTTGGGCTACTGCGGGTCCGAGCATCTTGCGCTCTACAACTTCATCCTAACATAAGGGAGATCGACATTGTCTTCCCTCAAGGATCTCATAAGGCGACATCTCGATAATGACATATGATCTATTGTCGTAAGAAAACTTAATCCGTGTTAAGTGATCATTCCAAATTCTTTCAAGTCTATTGCACAGACTCTTATTATAGCTTTTAGCATTAGAGCTTTTGCTTCTTAATACCTATTCTTTTCCAGCTCGTAATCGCTACTACCTTCCGTTCCTAATATTATACTGGTTATACTTTTGCTTGTTAGCGTTCTATAACCTTTTAATAACCACGTCAACCTTAGTATCACGAATGTGCTTCCATTCTGAATACCACCATAACTTTACTACTCCTTTTTCAGATGTTTCTATTTCCCAAAGTTTGATCAATCATATAGAAGTAAAGGAATTTGTTGAGAGATCACTATGATCATGAACACTTGTTCTATTACATAGTTAGTACAGAAGGTGGCCAGCCTTTAGTACTTGACAAGAAATTAAACAATATGTGGTATCCTACTAGGCTTCTATCACAAAGATAGATAGTCATTCGGCAATACCTCCCCTTCTGGAAGGGTTGTTCTTCTCAGCTTACATGAAATGAAAAGAAGAGAAAAGAATGAACTGAAGAGAATTGTATATATGAAAAAAATTATTGCCATAAAATATCTGGCTTGGAATCTACCTCTGAACTATAGAGGTTTGTCATAGGAGAACAAAACATATATGTATTTATATCAACATCAAGTATTATAGCATCGTATTTCACATGCCTAAATATTTTCGCTATCCCGTCCATCATTCTATGGACCCATGCTCTTCCTCGAGCTTATACACAATCACCTTTGAAACCCCCTCGACATTGAAAATCGAATCTGGGATCCCATTCTAGACATCATCGTTACTAGAATTCTATGCTTGCATCGCAAACTTCCTCGTATAGTCATACGACCCTCAATTAATAAGGAGGAATAAATATTCAATAGGTAAATAATCTACCTAATTAGTCTATTCAATGATAACTTATACATCACCATGACCCGATTAGTGGTACTTAATCTCAACATCCATTCCAATACAACTCTCATGGTTGTAATCGACTCATTACTCGCAGAATCATTGCTGCACTACTATGGTCCACCACTGACTTACTGTCGTCATTCATTTTCCATGAAATCTTAATATCTAACCATACGGAGTCCATACATGTCGTATCAAATCCTTCTAAGGAGGTAACATAATCACCATTCCTGATTCATGAAGAACACTCCTGATCCTGACATACATTCATGACATGAAGCAGATAAAATTGCAGAAGAGTTTCAATCAAAGCAACTATAGCAGGTTAATACCATTCTTAATCGTATGCCTTCAATTGAAGACTTAACTCAAAGGTTTGTTTAGTCCTTTTTGAAGTATGGTCCTGGATTATTCTCAAGATAGGACCTTCTAAGATAGATAGCCCGTTCATGGCGATTACACGAATTAAACCTTTACCAACTACTATTACGGTTGGGTATTGCACAGTCATCAAAAGGAATGTCAATCTTCCAAACCATAATACAACCTTTACGGCTTCAACCATCATCACTGTATTCCTTTGGCACAAGCGCCTATAATTATCCTCTTACCTTTAAAGTGTCGGCCACCTCTTTGGCCTTTCCTGATAGTAAAATTTCCCTACAGTCAATGTCATTTTAACCACCTTCAACTAAATTCTCTACCTTATTTCAATCACTGTTTATGTGAAAATGTCTTCCTTAAAATCTGATAAGTAAGAAAAGAAATCACCATTTTTCCATAAGTTATTGCCTCAGTCTTTAGAGGTTAATCACTGTCGCAACTGACTCTCGATCGTACTTAGAACATCTTTTGTCTTAGGTCCTAATTGCCCTGAATAATTTCGACCTTTACTGGTTCGATCCATACTTTCTCGTGGTTTAACACGTGCCACACTTGGCATCATTATAATCACGTCATATTCCTTTTATCAACATTTTTATTCTTGAGAATTTTGAATATTACCTTTCTCCATGCAAAACCTCTAAGGTTATCTTTCAATAGTTCCTCCTGTATTCCCTAGATACAGGGCATATCGAAATACCATTTACTATTACTAGAACCATTGTCTATATACTTCTGAAAAATTTCTCCACTGAGTCTTAAAGGTTGTTGTTACCTTAACCCTTTCCCAATCATACTGTCAAAACTCATACTGCCCCTATTAAGGGTGAAATGCCAACCTTTAGGCATTCCCCTAGGATTCGTTTTAAGTTACCGATGTTCTATCCTTAATTCCACCTTTAAAAAGGTACATGCATCCTTCTATGGATAAATCAAGTCATATACCCCTGATAAGGGTGTCTTATTCAATCATTCCCACCTCGATAGTATATGCCTAATTTCGCAATAACATCTGTATTCAAAATGAGGTCAATCAATATGGCCTCCAAAAGATAACAATGGTCATCCGCTTTTCTTGCCTAATTTGGTAACGATAACAAGGATGACCTGGAAGATATTGGTCATGTTCAACGTGAACTTCTTCTTAATAATTCCTTATTTACTTTTGTTGTTTATCTCAACAGTCACCTCAATGTTGGGATATCTTTCATATCTGGCGTCTCCCTTTCTGGGTATCATGCCACCGATCTTACACTTCACCTTCTTGAAGGTCACTTCCTTCATCCAATTTTCTTAATTTCTTACTTTCTTGTCTCCTCAGTCTATCCGCGTCTCATTATTTATCCTTCGAATTATCTCAAGGTTTCCTCGAATCTTCCCAACTTACAGGGGATAAAATATATGTATCTCTTATGCCCTCAACCATCAATTTTAACTCATGGTGAATCACCCTCATCCTGACGATTACATACTCTTCTATTTCTATTTCTACGAGTCTTTAGGGTTTCCTCATACCCAACTCCCTTATCATTCCTCAAACTCTATTGCCGTTATATTCCTTTCTCTTATCATTATTTCATGAACCAACACAACATAAGCATTGATTTCAAACATCCCGTCATTCTGGATTCGTGTCTTCAGAACGAATCTTGACAACTTTTACATCTTAGATTCATAAGTCATCATACTCGTCTGCCCTTGTTCTGGCTCTAAAGCTTTTACACTATCTCCTTATCTTTGGGAATTACTTTCCCGAAAACAATTGACTGAACTTAAATCAGTTTATTCTAACCTCTGGCTCCGTGCCTTTCTTGGTCTTTCACCAGCGGGTGGCCTCTCTCTTAGGAGGGTAAGTGACAAAAATAGTCTTTTGTGATTCGTCAATCATTTAGAATCTCAAATGATTCCTGTATTTCCTTTAGCCAGGCTCTTGCCTCGACTGGGTCAGCTTGTTCCTTGGAACTCTGAGAGCTTAGCGACTTAAAGGTCCTGAAAGAATTTCTCACCGCATTGTTTCCTCAGGGTGGTGGTTGGGGATAATAGTCTAAGTTTTGTCTAGACTGGTCCATAAATTGTCGTATAGGAGTACCATCTCGGGTCTCCTTTCCTTACTCAACTTTATGTTTCCTTAGTATGAAATGTTTCAACCTTCTCCCATAATCGGTGTTATCTTATACATTAAAAACCTTGTTTTCCACTCTATTATGTTATGGGTTCTTTCTTTCTTGATGGCAACCTCCCTGACTATCACATTCAGGGTTTGCCCTAAATCTTATTCCTCAAACTATGGCTCTCATCTAAGTTCTCATCCTTAAGCTCTTGAACTTTTGGAACCAAATTTCTGTAGGAACACCTCACTATCCCCTTATCATCTTTCTCGGTGTGGATCTCTTCTCCAGTCATTGACTCTCTGCCTTCATTCATCACTTTTTCTGGCACAATATGTTCTTTTCCAAAAATTCGGTCTGTATTGCAATCTCAAACAGCTTTTCGGTACCGGCTCCGGTTACCTTCACTTCTATTTCCATTTTCTCAAAATCTCTTATAAACTATCCCAAAGACATTATCATCTTGGTCTCTCCTTTTTACTAAGGGCATCAGCCACCACATTGGCTTTCCCCGAATGATAAAGAATCTCCCAATCATAATTCTTGATTAGCTCTAACCGCCTCCTCTGGCGTATGTTGAGCTCTTTCTACGTAAAAATGTACTAGAGCTCCTATGGTTTGTGTAAATCTTGCACTTCTCTCCATACAAGTAGTGCCTCCAATCTTTAGGGAAAAACTATTGCCACGAGCCCAAGCTCATGGGTGGGGATATCGAATTTTATATTCCCTTAATTGTCTTGACGCGTACGCGATTACCTTGCTGTGCTGTATATGAAGCACCCTAATTCCTTATGCGAAGCGTCACTACACATCACAAAATCTCATTTTCCATCCGGCAACGCCAACATAGGGAACGTCACCAACCTTTGCTTCGGTTCTTAAAAGTTGTTCTCGCATTTCTCTGTCCATTCGAACTTCTCAGTCTTACGAGTAAGCCGCGTTAAAGGGGCTACTATCTTTACAAACTTGAACGAACCTCCGGTAGTGACCGACCAATCCTACCTATGGTAGTTTCCCTAACCATGGTCATCAATTCCTCAGTGGTCCTTTATTCATTCTTGTCAGGATCCTCCACGGGATCCTCCTCAGCAACAATCCCTTCTAGGACAACATCCTCAACCGCTACATCCTCAATATGAACATCATCCGGTCCTGCGTTAGGACGCTCTATCGGATCCACAATCCGATCTCCAATTAGTAATAAAACATCATCGCGTTGTTGCTCCTCAACCTCAGGGTTCGGAGTCCCGCTACCATATACGATAACGAACTACTCTTCTATCACGATATTTATAAGGGTTCCCATAAGGGTTTTAACTGTCAGTACTACGTTAGGTAGCCCGACTATGAACTTGGCAAGAGTTCTTATTATCTTAGTTATTATCTTAACGTCACATCATCTCTGAGGTTTATAAGGCTTAGCTCTGATACCACTTCTGTAACACCCCCAAATCCGGGGTCGGGGATCCGGGTTGTCACGAGTTCCATTTCCCTTAATAACACCCAATCTTAATAATTAATCAACTACTCTGTACTGTGACCCCACAATAAACACACACACCACACGTTATAGTCTCAGAGATGAACATCCAAAAATAATCACAAGTCATTTTATTCCACAATTATCTGCCAATACACCTTAAAAGGTTTTCTGAATAAATTTACATTTTCTTTGCCATTATTACAATTCATAAGTATACATAAATCTGGTACATCAAAAGTTGAAGCCTAGTCTATTGGTAGTTCCCACCTTAGCTACAACGACTTCAATGCCTATAGGAAGCTGCAGAACGTTTCCTATCCGCTCGCGAATTGGGAGCTTGGTCCTGTTCATCTTGTCTATCTATTGTTGTGTGATGAAAGAAGAAAGCAAGGGTGAGCAGCAAGCCCACCAAAATAATATGTATAATAATTTACGATATATGAGCCTTCTCATAGTACTCATGAAAGTCTTGGTCAAAATAAATGAACCAAGTTTGATATCTTAATGCGATGAAGTCGCAAAATATTCAGTATATATACATATATACTTTTCAAAATCTTGGAAGTCCTCTTCATGCATAATATACAGAGTTCCAGTGTATAACTGTATAAAAATATCGTTGCAAGGTGATCTCATATATCTAACCTTGTCTCAACGTTTTTCTGAAAATCTTTGTCATGCATAAGATAATCATTTACTAGATATAAGTTTAAAAGATGAAGTTACAAGATACTCCAATATACTTATATCTTTTCCAAATACTACTTGAACTACCACCGTTCAACTTATAATTAGTTTCAAAAGTTTATCACGTAGATGAGACTACAAGACCAGATTTGAATAGATTAAATCTTTAAAATATCATCAAAATAAAATGAAGTTACGAGATACTTCATTTGATGCAAACATCATTTTGAAAACTTGACCCTGCCAACACTCAACAATCGCCCAACCGTAGCCTTTCTATCGAAGTGCTCTGGGTAGTGTTGCAGAAATATCCAATTGGATGATGAACTCATTACGGGAGTTTGCCGCGCCAGGAAGACCACTTACGATGATCAGTCGTAGTAGTGCAACCCCACCATTTTCTACATGTAGAGGAGAACCTGTCGGATTTACTTGTCAACCGAACACTGAACTCCTAAGGAATGGACCGCCTTAGCGTAACTTCCAGGCCATTTGGGCCAATATAATAAGGCTGGGCCGGCGCCACTCGACCACTTACGCCACTCCTAGTTCAGATGAAATCCATGACTCTGAAACGTAAAGCTCATTCCCCCTTTCCCCAAGTAGAAACTTGTTGATACGGCTCCACCAAGAAGTCGTATCTAGTTGGAAAGGAGAACTCACCGATATTTCCCAGGCGATGCCTGTTAATGGATTAACTTGTTCCAAGAATTTTACTTCCCGAGTGTTGGGTAAGTAATCGATTCATTTAACAAAACAGCAACCTTGTTGCGAATATAAAACACACCACAGAGCCGGATCCCTCAGGTTTTGAGCGAGTATTTAAATCCCCTTCGAAAGGAGGATCTTAAATATAAAAATGAGTTTTGGAATCCGCTCTAACTTTTAAAAATCATTTTGAAGACTCGCAAAACATTTTTAAGAATATTTGGAGTGATGCTGATTTAACAAAATAAATCAGTCCCAATATATTAGAAAATATATGAATATTATTATTTAAATAATATTTCCATAAAGAATAATCTTTATAAAAATAATTGAAGTAGAAGTTTTGAAACTTATACTTGAAATGAATATTAAATATCCAAAGATATACCTATACGAAAGTACTATCTTTATTTGAATAATCAAAAGTGAGTTTGATTATCGACACCTTATTCTTTAATAAAATAAAGAATATATCTCATCAAATAATCGGAGTCATAGATCCTCAAATTAATATTCAAATAATATTCAATAAATAAAATAAGCTGAGTCATAAGCCCTCGAATGAATATTCCAGATAATATTCATTAATAAAATAAAGTTATCGAATAAACCTTATTCGATTAATAGTTTTGAAAACTATGACCATATATATATATAAGTATATATATATATATATATTTATATCCATATATACAAAATCTACTCGGGATCATCGACTCCCGATTTTAGAAAATATTTTCACCTTTGGGTCCCTATACTAAGGGTATATGCAAATTACCGCTATCCTCTAGCATAGATATTATCAACTGAATCAACAATTATATATATGGAAAAAATACGAAACAGGCATGCATATATATATACCATAGCAGCATGCTTCAATATATTGCAACATTTGCTAATTAACCAACATTCATCTATCGCAAGATAATGCAAATACCTATATACATCACAACAACAGTTATAACGGGTAGAAAACTTGCCTGAGCGACTGGGGGTTACGAATGGCTCGGGACGAGTCTGGTAACCTATAAGCAACAAGTAAGTTGGAATTAAACCAAAGTCACTTGTAAATCTATACTCTAACCAACTCAGACTCTAACGCGCGTTTTGCGCTTAACGATTTACTTAAGTCGCTCGAGTACCCTCGGCTCCACCATTTTTAATAATTTACCCATTACGAGTTTTAAGGCGATTCTTTCGCGAGTGTCTTATCAACTGCCTAACACACTCTACATAAATGTTTCATGCTCCAATTAGTCATTTAAGGGCCTTAACCAAGGTTTCAAAGTAAGGCGAGGGGTAAAGGTTCGTTCGCGAAACACCGTTACTTAAAACGGTCGTTTCTCCTAAACCGTACATCGGATTCAAGCAAACCACATATCAAAACGAAGCTTGAAACATAACCTATCTAAGCATGGAAGTGGTTAGTTTATAGAAGTGGGTGTTCGGGTCCAACAGTTAATCACAAAACAGTTTATAGAAAATCGGGCATTACGACGGCTATAACCTAACGATTTCCAAAGTTTAAACTACACCAAATCATCACCAATTTAACAACAATCCAACATCCATCAACATCAAACTAAACCCATTCATCTAAGCACTATTATCATCCAAACAAACCAAACTTAAAACTAAGGGTTCAAGAGTTTATACCTTCCTTGGAGAGTGGGTAGTCACTAACAAGCCTCTAGGAACCTTGATCTATGCTTAATCAACCTTAAGCTTTAATGAAAATCAAGAAAATCAAAGTAAGTTACTATTCACTACTATTCATCATCATCTTTGATGAGTGGATTAGCTATGCAAACCATGGAATCTTGATCTTAAACTCATGGTATAACTAAGTTATGAAATATAGGATCCAAGGAAACAAACCTTGTAATTTTGCATGGCCTAGAACTTGAGTTTTGAAAATCTATTTCTTCATTTCTTGAAAAGGCCGAATGGAAGAAGAAAGAAATGGGGGAGAGCTTTTGCTTGCTTGTCTTGCCTTGATATTTGTGCAAAGAATGCATGGTTGTGGTTAATTATTGGCTAAATATCTTGTTTTCACTTGCTTATGTCATTGCTTGCATCACTACTTTGCCACATGTCTCATTCTTGTGGTGTGATGATGTCACCTTGCTTCTAACCACATGTTTTAGCTTATATTAGAAGCTTCCTTCTCATGTTACTTGCATGTGCTTGCCCCTTGGACGTTTATTTGTTTTACGGTTCGCTTAACTCTCTTTCTCGTTGATCGTTTGAGGGATCATACCCGGGATCTTATTACTTGGGTTCCCTTAACCTTTCTCAATACATTATATTCCTTTTTATAATCCTCTCTTATAATCCTTGAATTTAAATCCCTTTAATCATGTTACCTTATACTCAATTATTTCGGTATCTGGTGGATTTTCGAGAAAAATCAAAGTGTTCGGAATTGGATTCTGACGATCTTTACATACACTTATTTACTTTATGGAATACTAATACGATCTTAGAATTTCCATAACAGTACTCCTATATAGCGTGGTCTGATAATTTTTCTTAATCAGCATCATCAGCAAAAGTTACTATTCATCTGTGTTTCAAAAAATTCCAAAAATTGGGGTTATTACAAATATCGTGTGAATCTTATGCTAATATTTTCGAATATTTGTGTGATTCTACGTGAACCTATTAATGTGTTATATGTATAAAGTGGGTTTTTCAAAAAATTAAAATAATTATTTTGAGCTGTTGGACGGTAGTTGCTTGCTGGGCCTTCGCCAGCTCCTTCCTTTTAATATTTCAGGTTTGTCTAAGAGTTCGAGTTGGATAACATTCAAGTTCGAGGACTTAGTAATAGAGTAGATTGAAGTGTGGGAGTTGGTAACATAGCCATCTATCTTTCGGAGTGTATTAGCTATGGGACGAGTACATTCCCTAGGATTCGATCTTGTGGACCGTTGTTTAAGTTTGACCTATAAGAGATAAGAAGGCGTAGACATATAGGATTGTTATGAATTTATGGACCGGATTCTTTTTAAGTGGGGTAGTAAATAATATCCTGTAAGTTTTAGATTAATAATAAATAATAGAATTAAAAGGATTAAAATTGGATAAAGATTAGTATATTAAAATTGAATTAGACTAAATGGCCTAAAAATTTGAATTCAGATTCTAATACAGATAACTTATTAGTTAAGAGAGAGGGTTTTGTATCGTTATAAATAAATTTTATTCGTCTTCCTCATTTTTATCATAAAAATTCGTAGGGATTTTCTATACAAAAAATCAGCAGTCTTGTAAAATTCGTATAAAATTAATCGTAAGTCAGAATTTGTTGATTATAGACTTTTCGGAAAGGTCTTTTCATTCTCTACAACTTTCGTGATTAGTATTTTCTAAGAAAATATCGTTTAGCGAGTCAAAAAGTGGCAAATAAGGATCTGATCAGAATCAGAATAGTGAAGAAGATCGAGATTTTAGATGTGCCATATTTGATGGGTTGCTAATGATTGAATATGTGTTCTGATGTGATTTATCTATGTGCGTGATTGAGGCAAGTAGTTTTTCGTTGCTCTGTATTATTTGTTTGCCTACGTGTTATGCAAGTACTATTCTTGCTCCGTATTATTAGTTTGCTTATGTATTTTGTAAGTAACTTTCCGTTTCTCCGTATACGTTGTCTGCCTATGTGTTCTCAATTATTGTGTAAGTGGACTATTCGTCACTTCATATTTATTGTGCAACGTATTCTGTTATGTCCTGATTACATGTTCTACAATATTTGTTTGTTTATTTTAATTGTGATATCGATATATGAATAATAATATAACAAATTTTCCGGAAATCCCCATTCTTAGTCATGTGTAAGAATTAGAACCCGATCACTGGGTAGTGTGATACATAGAACTTAGAACTAGTTTGCGCACATTCCGGAATACATCGATACTCTGTCAAGCTTAGGTTTCACTTGACGGAGACGTAAACTAGCCCTCATCGAATAAGAATTAGAACCGGGCCACTTGGGAAGTGTGACTTAAAGTATAAGATGCCGGTCACTGACAAAGTGTGACATAATGTGTGATTTAGGACTAGTGGGACTAAAGATAAGAATTTGTTATTAAGATTTATTGATTGATTAGAATTTAATGATGTGGATTATAGAATATGTTGACGCACTTTGTTTTGATAATTGTTGTATGGAAATATCGTGTGAATCTTATGCTAATTGTTATCGATATTTGTCTTATTATATGTGATATGTTTAATGTGTTATATGTATAAAGTGTGTTCAAAAAATTAAAATATTATTTTGAGCCGTTTGGACAATAGTTGCTTGCTGGGCTTCGCAGCTCATTCTTTTAATATTTCAGGTTTTGTCTAAGATTTCGAGTTGGATAACATTCAAGTTAGAGGACCTTGTATTAGAGTAATTAAGTGTTGGCAGTTGCTAACAGAGCCAGCTGTCTTCAGAGTATTACTATGGGGCAAGTACATTCCCTAGGATTCAATCTTGTGGACCATAATTTAAGTTTGACCTATAAGAGATTAGAAGGTGTAGATGTATAGATTGTTGTGAATTTTGGGACCAAATTCTTTTAAGTAGGGTAGTATGATAATACCTGTAATTTTTAGGATTAGATTAATAATAGAATAATAGAATTAAAATTGGATAAATTTTATGATATTAAAATTAAATTAAACTAATGGGCCTAAATTTTAGATCAGATTCTAATACTGATAACTTATTTGTTAAGAGATGGGGCTTTGTATCGTCATAAGTACATTTTATTCTTCTTCCTCATTTTATCATTAAAATTGTCCTAGGGCTTTTCTATACAAAAATCACAGTCTTGTAAAATTCGGATACAAATTCATCGTAAGTCAGAATTTGTTGATTCTGGACTTTACGTAAAGTCTTTTATTGAGAACTGGCTAAGTCGAAGATCACGATCTGTCTAATAATCAGGATATCATTAACTTCTGTGATATTATTATCCTTGAAAGCTTTGGTATCATCATCGATGATCTTTAGTCATCCGTTGATATATACAAATGATTATCCATTGAAGCTATATCATATATCCATTGATCAGGCTATCCATTGCGAATGACTTGGATGATAAGTTAGGACTGCTAGATAAATCAGAAGGTGCTGATTTATAGGATCGTAGTTGATTTAGATATGTATGGAAAATGTTAGAATTATAACGTAACTGTTGGGTTTCGAGGCATAATAACGCAGCGAAAATAATAAATAAAACCGTAAAAACAGAATAAACCGAAACCCACTGCAGGAGCCATGCAAAAAACAATATTAATTCGTGGATGAGAATGTTTACCTTAAGAGTCTTTACGATTATGAGTGTCAAAAGGAGATCCTAGCTTTAAACCGAACAACCACGTATTCCGCCTTAACGATCTACGCCATAGAGGTATCCACACGAAAGCTGGTACGGAGGAGGCGTGTACTAGCGCCAAGAACGGACATGTTTTCCCTCTCTCTCTCTCTCACCTTTAGCTGCTAGGGTTTATGTTTTTATCTAATAAAAACGTAACCCTAATTTTAGCCTTAAGGATGTTTATATAGAGAGGCCAAAAACAGTCTTAACCCTAATCCAAGTTAGAGTTTATTAAAATATGAAATTCTATTTATTTAATAATTAAGTTTAACTCAATTACTAAATAACAACTGAATTTCGGATTTAATAATATACAAATTTGAAATTCATTTATCCTATTAATTAAGTCCAACTCAATTATAATAAATAATATAAATTTCCTTTTGAATTCAAATCCGAATTTGAATGAAATATTCCTCCATGCTTTCTTTATGTGACCCTATAGGTTATTATTACGTTGGCAATAATTTAAATATCTTATATTTAAAAATATAAAAAATGAGTGGCATCTAGTAATACATCATTGCTACCCAAGTAATAATAATAAAATCGGTGATCGATTTAACCTTTCGTGAATAATGTATAAAGTAATATAATCCCTTTAACCAAAATATTATAGATTAAACTCGAGGCATGTTATGTGTTATCCTCTTCATGGTTTAATCCAGGTTTCCTTGATCAATGAGTAGACTATCATTTTAAATCAACATTTGAGCGCGACGCTACTCATTTCATAGTCTAGCTCACACAAGAGGCCAATAATATCTCTCCAATAATTACGAGAGTTAAATCCTTTCTAGATCATTCATATTTCTCACACAATTTTTAATATACCCGAAGTCCACTTTAAATCATTACCCGGTCCAAAGGAAACTTTTGATGTAATCAAAGTATATTAATCATTGTATAGAATATAATGATTTCAAGTTGAAGGACCATTACATCATTATCACTGTGAGAATTACTTATGACACAACAGACATGTAGAAATCTCACATTGGGTCTATCCCAGCACCATGTATATTTACATCTGCAGTGGTTTCGACTTTAGGATCACTATACCTATGATCAATGAGATGTGATCATTAGTCACAAACACACTAGTCTTAATGCATTATTATTGTCCCTTAATAATAATACTCGACTAGGGATATTTGGTAATATCAATACTATTCACATAATCTCATTTCTAAGTCACGTACTTAGAGACATAGAATTCATATCATATTCCAAGGATATTTATTAATCTAATATTTATATCGCAGTAAATTAAGACTTAATAATTATTTAAAAGAATAAGATAGAACATAAATATTAATAATCCAAATGTCATTAACAAAATATAAGTGTTGTCTCTAGGAACAAACACTAAAAATCTCTCCCCACTTGCACTAGAGCCAATCACCCATGTATCTAATACCCATGGAATTAGTATGGCCATCATGCTTCTGCTACGACAAAGCCTAGTCAGTGGTCTGCAACATTATCATCAGTATGTACTTTACATATATGTATAACTCCTCTCTCATTAATCTCTCGAAGAAGGTGATATCTTCTAAGTATATGCTTTGCTCTGGAATGAGCCCTTGATATTTTAGCCTCTGCAATGGCTCCATTGTTATCGTAATAGATATCAACTGGATCTGCGATCGATGGAACCACACCAAGTCCCGTTATGAATTTACGCATCCAAAAAGCCGATTTGGCTGCTTCACTAGTAGCAATATACTCAGCTTCCATTGTAGGATCAGCTACTGTCTTTTTTATTTGAACTCTTCTAGCTTATAGCACCTCTATTAAGGCAAACACAAAACCTGACTGAGATACTGAATCATCTCCGTTTCTCTGGAAGCTAGCATTAGTGTAACCCTTTACAACCAGCTTCTCATCTCCTCCATACACCAAAAATGAATCTTTAGTCCTCTTTAAGTACTTAAGAATATTCTTGACAGCTTTCTAGTGACTTTCACATGGATTAGACTGGTATCTGCTCGTCATGCTCAAGGCATACAACATCAGGATGAGTACA